>NC_089780.1:24820165-24857665 GCF_040412425.1 Macrobrachium rosenbergii | reverse complement strand
TACTCCGTAACACAGGAATGATCTTCATAAGTCACAGATCAGTATAATCGGTCTTTTGAAATGAAATGTTATTCAAAAACATGATTGTTATTACTGATGTATTTAAAGATAGTTACAAAGAAAACATATCAATACGTACCAAGACAGGTTACCTCAACGAGAACTCTCATCTTCTGGCAAAGCAATTTTCTATTTTCTCTGGTAGAACTCTGAAGTAGTCTTGCTATTTATGACAAGAGATTCTCTCTCTCTCTCTCTCTCTCTCTCTCTCTCTCTCTCTCTCGTCAACCGTAAGTCACATTTAGTAGAGATTTTTCACTGGTAAAACGTTGAATTATTTCTGAAATAAGATTGTGAAGAAACTCATGTATACAGTCTTGCAATGTATGGCTAAAGATTCTCTCTCTCTCTCTCTCTCTCTCTCTCTCTCTCTCTCTCTCTCTCTCTCTCTCTCTCTCTCTCTCTCTACGTGGAACGTCACTCACTCCTTACAATATCTTCAACTCTATCCTTCTGAAAAATTACTGTTTACGGCAAAGGACTCTCTCTCTCTCTCTCTCTCTCTCTCTCTCTCTCTCTGTCTGTCTGTCTCTCTCTCTCTCTCTCTCTCTCTCTCTCTCTCTCTCTCTCTGCGTGGAACTTCACTCACTCCTTACAATACCTTCAACTCTATCCCTCTGGAAAATTACAATTTGCGGCAAAGGATTCAATTCTCTCTCTCTCTCTCTCTCTCTCTCTCTCTCTCTCTCTCTCTCTCTCTCTCTCTCTCTCTCTCTCTTACTCCTGACAATCTCCTAAACTGGATCCTTTTGAAAAATTACATTTCGTTTTGGAAAAAATTATTTTGAGTAGAAAACATAAAGAAATATGAAATATGGCATTAGATAAAGAAATAAGTTATATGGCATTAAATAGAGACATAAAAAAACATGGCATTACATCAAGTTTGAGTAAATCAGGTAAAGTTAAGAACTGATTTCTTACTTTCCCTAACTTTCAGAAACCTACTCCACCGAGCAAGGAACGATTCACAGAACCCAATACTGCTGCTATAAGTTGAAGTTATGGAGTTTTCATTCCAATTTCTTGAGTTTTCCTCTTTTTTTCAAAAATTTTATTTAAGATACCTCCGAGGAATATGCTGTTTTTGAATCAGATTCTGGCACTGCTCGTTTATATACCTAATAAATTCAAATTTATTGGTAAGTTTGTTGAATGTATTGGTAAATTCCCCCGAAAATATATAATATTTAATTATAATTCTCAACGATATATTTTGAAACTTTGCCAAACTATATATTACTTAAGTCTAGTTCTCAACAATATATTTTGATGCTTTTCCCAAATTATGTAATAATTGTAGATCTCAACAATAAATTTTGGTACTTTTCCAAAATTCGTATAATAATTGTAATCTCAACAATATATTTTGAAAATTTTCCAAAATTTAGATAATAATTATAACTTTCAGCCACATATTTTGAAACTATACCAATATATACATTACGTAATTATATTTCTCAGCAGTGTATTTTGAAACGTTTCCAAAGATATAAAATACTTAATAATAGTCCTCAAAAATATACTTTGAAATAAGCAGTGCAAAGCTGATGCTCTAAGCATAGGGAATGAGACAAATGGAGATATTTTATTTTGAAACGAGTATAAAATGCGCCGAAGTTTCTTCGGCGAAATCGAGTTTTCTGTACAGCGCACAATCAAGGCCACTAAAAATAGATCTATCTATAGGTAATCTCAGTCTAATGCTGTATGAGCCGCGGCCCATGAAACTCTCAGTCGGCAGTGGTGGCCTGTGTTGTTGCGTTGCCAGATGCACGAATATGGTTAATTTTAACCTTAGATAAAATAAAAACCACTGAGGCTAGAGGGCTGCGATTTGGTTTGTTTGATGATTGGAGGGTGGATGATCAACATACCAATTTGCAGCCCTCTAGCCTCAGTAGTTTTTAAGGTCTGAGGGCTGACAGGAAAAGTGCGGACAGAATACAGTGCGGGCGGACAGACAAAGCCGGCACAACAGTTTTCTTTTGCAGAAAACTAAACGATAAACTTTCCACATCCCCAGAGGTTGTGTTACGTCACTGTCTAAATTTAGCAACGTTTATTTTCCAGAGATGTTCGTTTATTTTTTTTTTTGAGTGATGTATTTATCAAGTGGGCGTGGGACAGCCATGTTTATCTGCGACGCCTAAGCTTTTCAGTGTTCTCTTTTTCAGTTTTATACTTTCGTTCTTTTTACGCAAGTGTTGAATTAAGAGGTGGGTGTCTGAGCGTACTCACGCATATATATATATATATATATATATATATATATATATATATATATATATATATATATATATATATATATATATATATATATATGTGTGTGTGTGTGTGTGTGTGTATATAATATATATATATATATATATATATATATATATATATATATATATATATATATATATATATATATATATATATATATATATATATATATATATATATATATATATATATATATATATATATATATATATATATATATATATATATATATATATATATATATATATATACAGTATATTTAACGTATATACGAAAACTAATAAAAAAACTCATAAATCATAAATAAATCCTATTTGAAAGTAACAGATAAACAGGCAAGTTAATAGACAGATAAAAGAATACGTAACTAAATGAACGAACCAGAAAATAAAATAAAATAATAATAACACTCAGAAATGACAAAGACATTCTCCTCGGAAGAAATAAATAAATAAGGCAGGGTACGACAGATCGCAGGATATGTCAAGACGTCATGTTGATGATGATGATGACGATGATGATGATGATGATGATGAAGAGCTTTCACAGAAGGCATGAAAGCAAACGCGGAGATTAAAATCTCGCAGCGAGAAAGCATCTTCCGAGATGAAGGACTTGACGAGATGCAGCGGTATCTTCACGAGAGGTGTCAGGAAGAGGGTCTTCGAATCCGTCGTACACGAAGACGTGGAAAAGAAATCATTCGTGTGTGTCTTTGGGTGACGTGGGAATTCGTGCGTGTGTGTGTGTGTGTGTGTGTGTGTGTGTGTGTGTTGTGATGTCATTGCCGGGTAAGAGAAAAGATTGGGTTTGTCTGAGCGGAGGTGACGTCATGTGAAAGGTTTTTTTTATTTTTCTTTTAGATGAAAATGATGATGGTTGTGTTTATTCCGTAGATCTGGATATATTTGTTTTATTTTTATTTTTGTTATTGTTAGGTTCTTTTTTCTGTTGCAAGAGTTATATTTATATTTAATGTTAGAATTCTCATATTTGTTTTATTTTATTTTAATGTTCTTGTTGGTGGTTATAGGGGATTTGAGAATTATATGTATATATATATATATATATATATATATATATATATATATATATATATATATATATATATATATATATATATATATACATATATATATACATATATATATGTATATATATATATATATATATATATATATATATATATATATATATATATATATATGTGTGTGTGTGTGTGTGTGTGTGTGTGTGTGTGTGTGTGCAGGTTTGTGTAAAAATTAAAAATATAAGGAAACGAACTACTTGCTCATTAAACTCTTATTTTATTTTCCCCTGCCAAAACACTAGAGAGATTGAGCTTAGGATAGGCAAAAACCAAAAACCGATCAAACTAACCGACATTGCTGTTGGTCATAATGTTCCTGAGAATTCCTTCCACATATCGATTAATTAATGAAGACTTTTCTTAGTTATCATTTACTTGACTTCCGTTATTATTGTTCTTTCGTGAGCAAGGAAGATGCTTTCGTAATTAGAAAGTTTTGTAGACGGAACAATGGCTCCACCTGCTTTCTCCCAACACCCCCTTTCCCCTTTCATACGTTGATGCATTGTTTTGTCGTAGACTTTTTCCTTGTTCTTCTCTTTGGCCTGAGATAAAGGAGACTCACACAGGTCTTTTGTATCAGAATCTTCTCGCACACAAAAGGTTTGATCATAAGGAAAAAATGCATATAAAAATGTTTAGTCTTTCAGAGAATTGAAGCAATGTGCTTTACTATATTTCCATAGATTAGATAAAAGCAATTTAACTTCACAAGAATTTAATAATAATAATAATAATAATAATAATAATAATAATAATAATAATAATAAATAATAATAATAATAATAATAATAATGATAATAATAATAATAATGATAATGAGGAAAAGATAATAATAATAATAATAATAATGATAATAATCAAACGAAAACTTCTTTCAGTTTTCTTCTGAAGATGGATAGAGAAACTCACAAGATTCCTGTGTATAACTTGTTTACTTGTAAATATTTATGTAAATATTTACAAGTAAACAAGTTATACACAGGAATCTTGTGGGTTTCCCTTTCAATGATAATAATAATAATAATGATAATAATAACATGAGCGTGGATGAGACACAAAATAAATATATCATGACCCCAGGCAAGGAAATAGATCGAAAAATATACAAATAAAAGCTATCAATTCACACTGAACTGATACGACGAAACCATTCATTGTTTCCATATAGGTCAAAGGGTGAGCTCCGACCTAGTTTCCCCCACCCCCAACCCCCCACCTTCCATTCGCTGAGTTTTTGAGTGACATGATACGTCAGCCGCTTCTGTTGTTTCGTTAATAACATTGGCAGTATTAACATTAGTTAATAGCTCGACCTTCCCGTTGAAATTCGATTCTCGTCCATTTGTCATGTATTTGGGTCGTGTCGCTTATTCAGGTGGGGTTTTGTGCAGGAGAATTCTCATGTAAGGTTTTAATGTTTTGCCTTTGAAATACAATGATGTAGTTCCAGCATACAGCATAGTAGGGTAAAAGGTGCCACTTGGCGTCCTGGCGTCCTGAACATTTGGCGTCCTCAATTATTATTATTATTATTATTATTATTATTATTATTATTATTATTATATTATTATATTATTATTTTATTTTATATTTTTGCTGATTAAATAACATATTATTTATTATTAAAGGTGAAATTTTGCGTCCTGAACATTTGGCGTCCTCAAGAAAGGGTGTCATTTGGCGTTTTATTATTATTATTATTATATTTATTTTATTATTATTTTATAGTTTTGCTGAATAAAAAAAAATAACATGCATATATAAAAAAAATTATGTAGTAGGGATAAAAGGTGAATTTTTTCCTGGCATCCTGAACATTTGGCGTCCTCAAGAAAGAAAGTGTCATTTGGCGTCCTCAGTTATTATTATTATTATTATTATTTTATTTTTATATTTTGCTGAAGAAAATAACATAAAAGGTGCCATTTTGCATTATTATTATTATTATTATTATTTATTTTATTTTTATATTTTTGCTGAAGAAAATAACATGCATATATAAAAAAAATTATGTAGTAAGTAGGATAAAAGGTGCCATTTGGCATCCTGGCATCCTAAACATTTGGCGTCCTGGCGTTCTGAACATTTGGCATCCTCAAGAAAGGGTGTCATTTGGCGTCCTCAGTTATTATTATTGTTATTATTTATTTTATTTTTATATTTTTGCTGAAGAAAATAACATGCATATATAAAAAAAATTATGTAGTAGGGTAAAAGGTGCCATTTTGCATCCTGAACATTTGGCGTCCTCAAGAAAGGGTGTCATTTGGCGTCCTCAATTATTATATTATTATTATTATTTATTTATTTTATTTTTATATTTTTGACGAAGAAAATAACATGCATATATAAAAAAAAATTTTGTAGTAAGTAGGATAAAAGGTGCCATTTGGTGTCCTGGCATCCTGAACATTTGGCGTCCTCAAGAAAGGGTGTCATTTGGCGTCCTCAATTATTATTATTATTATTATTATTATTATTATTATTATTATTATTATTATTATTATTACTATTTATTTATTTTATTTTTATATTTTTGCTGAAGAAAATAACATGCATGTATAAAAAATATTATGTAGTAGGGTAAAAGGTGCCATTTTGCGTCCTGAACATTTGGCGTCCTCAAGAAAGGGTGTCATATGGCGTCCTCAATTATTATTATTATTATTATTATTATTATTATTATTATTATTATTATTATTATTATTATTATTATTTATTTTATTTCTATATTTTTACTGAAGAAAATAACATGCATATATAAAAAAATTATGTAGTAGGGTAAAAGGTGCCAAGGCTCCGAACTGATATGAGAGAGACCCACTACGTGACTCATCAACAGCTGTATAAGTATGTACATATATATATATATATATATATATATATATATATATATAGAGAGAGAGAGAGAGAGAGAGAGAGAGAGAGAGAGAGAGAGAGAGAGATCTGTAGGTGCAGATAAAAATAGATGAGAGTGAGAGAAATTATGAAGACATACGCGTACATATGCATATGTTTTTGCCCACGTACTGCATATTCATTGGTATACACACACAAATCAAATTTAATTTAAACGCCACATTACGCAACTCTCAAGCAGATGAAGAACCTAAAAAAAAAAAAAAAATAGTCTCCTGAGGAAGCTTATGCATCCTAATTCAAGCAGAAGTAGTTACCATGGCTTCCTAATCCACCGCCTGGATCCTTCGTGCTTGCGAAATTTGATTGTGCGGGGAATACCGTACAAGTTTCTCGCTGCTGACTGATTACTCATTCTCAATTTCTGCTCTCTCTCTCTCTCTCTCTCTCTCTCTCTCTCTCTCTCTCTCTCTCTCTCTCTCTTCTACACACACACACACACACACACACACACACACACACACGCAAGCACCATCTGATAGTTGAATGTATCGTAAACAATTCATATTTCTGTTCCCTCTACAGTTTTATCTTCTTTTACGAATTTTCACACGCAATCTGGTAGTTAGTATAATTGACACTGTATATGGAGAGAGAGAGAGAGAGAGGGGCTAATTCATTAGAATAATTACGACGCTTAGCTTGTTTCTGATAACAATCTTAAAAATAAATTGTTTGCACAGTTCAGCACAATTCAATCATTAATTATTTTTGCCAACAAAGTGATGTTCTGTGCGTCTGTGTGTGAGTGTGTGTATGTGTATGTGTCATGTGTATGTGTGTGAATATATATAGTGCTTGTAATATCTATTGAGTGTGTAACAAACTCGAAAACCGTGAAAAATGCGAAATTCGTGTATGTACCGCGCGAAAGACAATTTTTTTTTTTTTTTTTTTTTTTTTTTTTGCAGCTGACGTATACCGTCCATTTATTCGCCAATATCCGGATCTGGGACGCTCATCCATCCCGGGTTCAAATATTTGAATTTTGCGCTTGATTCGACTCGCGTTTTCACTAATGTTTTTATTTCTCTCTTTTATTTGTTTCTCTTTCATGAAAGAGAGTTTTCCTAGTTTTCACAATTCTTCTTCTTCCTGCGTGTCTCTCCTTACCACAACACTCGGTTATTAGTTTTCTGAAAGGAAAACTGTTGTGCCGGCTTTGTCTGTCCGTCCGCACTTTTTCTCTCCGCCCTCAGATCTTAAAAACTTCTGAGGCTAGGGGGCTGCAAATTGTTATGTTGATCATCCATACTCCACTCATCAGACATACAAATTGCAGCCCTCTAGCCTCGGTAGTTTTTATTTTATTTAGGGTTAGAGTTAGCTATAATCATGCTTCTGGCAATGATATAGGCTAGGCCACCACCGGGCCGTGGTTAAAGCTTCGTGGGCCGCGGCTCATACAGCATTATACCGAGACCACCGAAAGACAGATCTATTCTCGGTGGCCTCAATTATACGATGCACAGAAAACTCGATTGCGCCGAAGTAATTTCGACGCATTTTTCTCTTGTTTTGATTGGTAATGACTTTTATCGTCCATTCTTTTGCGTGAATTAGAACAACGGTTTAAGCTTTCACTCTAATCTTTTGTTGACATTCGGTAAGTTGTTTTACATATGAAATATGAAGATGCTTTCTACGGATTTTTATTATTAGAATCTTGTTGGAAACCTTCGCTTTAATCTTTTTAGTTATATTCGGTGATCTGTTTCGCATATGAAATATGAAGATGCTTTCTACGGAATTTTATTTAGGTGCAACAATATTTAAAAGCCCTTTCAGTCATGTTTACAAAACTTCACAAGACATAGAGTCTAGCATGATCAAATGCATTGTTGATAACGATGACATTTGTATAACTTCTGGGTTATAGTTATCAAATTGATATGACATTTTTATGTGTAACTGAAAATTATGGATAGAGATATGGCAATACAACGTGGAGAGGCAAATGCATTTCCTTGTTTTATTTTGACCCTTTAAAGATATCTTTATGAAGTAATATTAAGCTGTACTTTAAATCCAGCGTTCCGTTGTTGTGGTAAAGCTATATTTTAAGATATAAAAATTTTCATTTTAAAACTTATAAACATACACTAGATTTTGCATGTAACTGTAGTAACAAAAATTAGTTTTCATTAAATTTGTAAGTATAAACTAGATCGTATGTTATTATTATTATATTATTATTTAAGTAGATGAAACCTATTCAAATGGAACAAGCACACTAAAGGAGCCATTGACTTGAAATTCAAGCTTGCAAAGAATGTTGGTTTTAACCTCCCACCGCAGACCCCACACTGCAGCAGAAACTGATCATGATCATAGCCAGTGATTTTTCATCGTCCTGGGGCAGGCGCGAACCCGCGACATCCGAGTGGCATTCCACGACACTACCCGCTAGACCAGCGGACCATGAGTTCCATATGTTGCTTTAAAACACCCACGATTAAAACCAATCATCAGAAATTCTCTCGAACTTCTGTCCTGTCTCCTAATGCAAACATCGATTTCCATACGATAATGGCTCCTCCTTTTAGCTGATATTACTCAGAATAATTAGCGTCGTTGCATATTCATGAGTTCCTCTAAATTCTGAATATGTTGCCTCATTTTTTTTTTTAAAGATTCGCAAGAGAACTGTCTGTGAGGGTATGAGGATAAGTATCCACGAGTGATTTCGTTCGTGTTGAAATGGAATCAGTCTGTTCATTTAGCAGATTTCGGCTTCATAGTCTGCAAGAGAGATATTTCATTAGATTGGTCGTGCAATCTGATTTTGAATTTTGACTTGGATCCAAAGTCAATTTTAGTTTTATTCAGTTGGATGCAATATATATCGGTTACATGTTTTTAATGGAAAATCCTTCTTATCATACACACACACACACACACATATATATACTGTATATACATATAAATTCATAATATATATACATATATATATATATATATATATATATATATATATATATATATATATATATATGTGTGTGTGTGTGTATGTATATATATATATACGTGTGTCTATATATATATGAATTTATTTATAATATGTATACATATACATTACAGTCTATATATATATATATATATATATATATATATATATATATATATATATATATATATATATATATATATATATATATATATATATATATATATTATACACACACACACACAGGAATAGCTAGCCTCTTTTATACAATATAGTTATTTAAGTGGAAAAGCACCAATATAAATTCAGATTATGATAGTTGTTTATATATATATATATATATATATATATATATATATATATATATATATATACATACATACATACATACATACATACATACATACATACATACATACATACATACATACATACATACAAGAAACTTACCACTTACCACACAACTTCGTCAATTATTTCCATTTCTATGAACCAAATTATGCGTCAAGTCCAACAGTCAGCCATTGGCAGAAGACAAACCATCCCAAAGGGGTAACGGATACGGGGGAAGGGGGGACGGGGTTGGGGAGGGGGGGTCCTAGATTACGATTTCCCCAAACAATTCTCAACAGCTCAGTGCACGTCACTTCCTGTTTGGCCTGCACTTGGGGACGAAGGACGCACGAGTCATCTGCTATTGGCTCTCGGGTGCCAATTTCACACACACGAGCCGCCATGATAATATGTTCCTTCTTTGTATCGAATGAAATCGTGATTTGACTCTTTTTCCGTTACGGTACGAGAGGATTAAGTATATATATATACTGTCACGAGGGCTTAATAAAAGTGAGGGTTCATGTTTGAGAGTAATTTTAACACAAGTGCTGGTTGGGGGTATAATGTTCTTTTTTTGGTGCCTCTTTGTGTCGCATGAAATTTTAATTTAGCTCTTTCTCCATTATGGTGCGAGAGGACTGTGTATATATACTGTCGCGAGGACTTTATAAAAGTGGAGTGTTGATATTTGAGGGTAATTTTAACACAAGTGCGAATTGGGGGTATAATGTTCTAGATTTTTTTTTTTTTTTTTTTGGGGTGGTGTCTCTTTGTGTCAAATGAAATGTTGATTTAAATTTAACTCTTCTCCCTTCTGGTACGAGATGATTTTGTATAGATAAGTTCAAGAGGACTTCATAAAATCATTAGTTAATATTTGAAAGCAAACTTAACACAAGCGGTAGTTGGGACTAGAGTTTTATAATGTTTATATATATATATATATATATATATATATATATATATATATATATATATATATATATATATATATATTATAACTAATCATATATACAGATGAATATATTATATATATATTGATATATATATATATATATATATATAATCTGTTTCAACTAATCAAGGGACAGATGAAGAATTATGGAGATTGAAATGACAAGGCATTAATGTCGATGAAAGCATGACAGTGCTTGAATGACTGAAGGAAAAAGTATAGCTTTGAGAGAGAAAATAAAACCTCTCATTATTTTGACCAGAACCTCAAATATATTGTCATTTTCTCTTTGTGATGTAAAATTCTTTTTTGCGGAAACTTGTTCATCCAGACATCTGCAACTTCACTATAAATAACATTGATAAATAAGCACTTACATAAAATAAATAGTCGGTGGATTATTTTGAGAGAAAATATAATTTTTCTCCATTTCCTGTACACATTGTTAATTTATTATTCCAAACCCATCCTTAATGAAAAATAAAATTAATATTTTTGTAAGTATTTTTAGAGAAAATCGTATTGCTTTTTCCGGATTTGTTACATGTTGTTATTCAATTCCTTCAAACCAGCTTTTAATAAAAAATTGTTTTTGGAGTAACTCCGCATGAGCGTATAGAATAACAATCTAACCATTATATATAACAAGCAGAAGCAGCCAGCCATATTTATTTATTTATTTATTTACTTACTTATTTCTTTATCTATTTACTTATTTATCTGTCCATTTATTTATCATCCCTGGTATTCCCAACTTCCATCTTATCTATCGCCTGCGCGACATCCTGTGACTTCGGATACGAAATTGCACTTCCAGTGCAAATATCGCCTTCCACGTTGCCGAGGAAAAGTCAACACAGTTTACAAGGAGTCGAGAGAGTGAGAGATGTCTCCTGCACTTCCGAGCCCGAGCTGTAATCTGTCCCACAATCGTGATGGAAAATGATAAGTAAATTTAGAACCGAGTTGGGATATGTATGTATGTATATATCACACGCTCTTTGCGTTCTGTCCTTCAGAAGAGAGCTTGAATTGAAGTCATGGAGCTGTTGAAGAAGAAGAAGAAGAAGAAGAAGAAGAAGAAGAAGAAGAAGAAGAAGAAGAGGAGGAGGAGGAGGAGGAGGAGGAGGAGGAGGAGGAATTAAAATCAAGGGTAGAAATGCAATGTTATACAATGACACCATTAGCGGTGACGCGCGCGAGGCGTCTCCAAATGCAATCCCTTTGAAAGCGGAGACATCTGAAAGTGATTCCTCCTCCTCCTCCTCCTCCACCTCCACCTCCACCTCCTCCTCCACCTCCACCTCCTCCTCCTCCTCCTCCTCCTCCTCCTCCTCCCTTCCTACTTCGTTATTTTCATATTATTGCTAGATTCCAACAATTATTGACAATATCGTATATGTTATTCGCTATTTTACTTAGTGCCTTTATTAAAAAGAGGTTAAATTTACATTAAAATAGTTGATTAAAGTGCAAAAACAGAGAGAGAGAGAGAGAGAGAGAGAGAGAGAGAGAGAGAGAGAGAGAGAGAGAGAGAGAACACAATCATATTGATATTTTGACACAAACTGCAAAGGGCCCAAAGTACTACCCTAAGGAATACCTGATTTGATGAATAGACTCACTAAAATAACCATAAGTTGCAATTACCTGTTGCCCGATGCTTAAAGTTACTAAGAACTAGTTATTAACTTGCAACACCCAAGTTGCAAAGTTATTCTTAAGAGGATTATACTTAACCAGGTCCAACTTAAACGCAAACTATTTTGAGACATTAAATGAATACGAAAATTACTACATAGGTCAAAATTTTTAATATGAAATAATTTCATAAATACGTGGAAGTGATATGAATTTCCAAAGCGAATTAATGTCCTATGTATATGGAACAAGTTAAGTTATTTGTATGCAAATGGAGACATTCTGAAATTCATAGATTTCGTTAGTGATATTTGCAAACAAAGCCGGGAACGGAATTTTCTGCACCATTGGGGAATGGATATTTATTTAGTATTGTGTAATGGATTTTATACACCGTTCCTTATTGCATTCTGCGGTTTTATTGGGTGCTTTTCATTGCATTATTCATCCGTGTACAGATTCTTATCATTATGATGAGACATGTTTGAAAATATGTAAGAATGGCGCAATTACTCTATAGATTTTATATATATATATATATATATATATATATATATATATATATATATATATATATATATATATATGTGTGTATATGTATATATATATATGTATATATATATATATATATATATATATATATATATATATATATATATATATATATACACACACATATACATACATACATACATACATACATACATACATACATACAGCATGATCAATAAGAACACCGTATTCTTTTTATGCTCTACTTTTTCTTATTTCACCGCACACAGAAAACCTCAGCATCGTAACCCATGCCCTTCCCGTGCCCAAAAAATAAAACTCTTGCATCTCAGGATCCACTATTGTTATCAGACCGCATCTGCCTTTCGACAGAGCATAAAAAAAGTCCTTGTTATAACAGCCCGTAGGACCCTGGTACGGATAATATCCTTCCACTGCTTCTGGGCTGGGGATGTCCTTGTGAGGGTAAAGTAGTGTGTGTCTTGGAAGAGCCGTGGAAAGGAAAACCATTTAACCTGTCTCGTAATTCGCGAGTTGCGTCATTCCACGAGACGAGGCAAGTACATTTTCCCATAATCTGGCCACATTTCTCCCCGTGACTCTGCTCTTGTTCGTTTCCAGGTTTGGTTTTCGGTTTTATCTGAATGTTTGCTTGTTTCGTTACAGTCTGGTTCGCTCTTTGTTGGTTTGTATTTTGTTCTGAACTGTATGTATCTCCCATTAAAATTGTCCTTTTAGTTTTCTGTAAAAGAAAACAATTGTGCCGGCTTTGTCTGTCCGTCCGCACTTCTTTCTGTTCGCACTTTTCTGTCCGCCCTCAGATCTTAAAAACTACTGAGGCTAGAGGGCTGCAAATTGATATCTTGGTCATCCACCCTCCAATCATCAAGCATACCAAATTGCGGCCCTCTAGCCTCAGCAGTTTTAATTCTATTTAAGGTTAAAATTAGCAATAATCGTGCTTCTGGCAAACGCAACAACACAGGCCACCACGGCCGGCTGAGATTTTCATGGGCCGCGGCTCATACAGCATTATACCGAGACCATGGAAAGACAGATCTATTCTCGGTGGCCTTAATTATACGCTGTAGCGGCTGTACAGAAAACTCGATGGTGCCGAAGAAACTTCGGGGCATTTTTTACTTGTTTTATTTTATCCATCATCCATCCTCACTTGTTCAGAATTCAATTTCTCCCTCACTTTCATTTCGTACTTACAAAATATTCATTTTCTCTCAGTTGAGAGATATTGTAGTTGGTTATTGCTCTCCTCTGGTGTTAATAATATTATGTTGAACAGGATTCAACGAGAATTAATTCGAATTTTACTCAGTTACCAAATACATTCTTTACCAAAACAGGGCTGATGAAGTTTTTGTTTAATTAATAATTTTTGTTTATAATCTTCCACTCATTTAAATTCATATAAATTAGTATCTGTTTTTATCTGTTTGTTAATTTATTGATTATTTTTTTCTTTTTTAATAAGTGAGTGGGATCTCTTCTTTCCGTATTTCCCTTTACCTCGTCTTGCTGCTTCTTAATAAACACCATAATATTCTTTGGAAGCTCGAATTTCAAGTCAGTGGCCCCTTTGGTGGGCTTGTTCCATATGAATAGGTTTCATCTCCTGAATAATAATAATAATAATAATAATAATAATAATAATAATAATAATAATAATAATAATAATAATAATAATAATGATAATAATAATAATAAATAATCTATTATGATTGTCTTAAATTTGGAATTCTGAAAAAGTAATAAAGGACAGATACACAGAGACAGAAATCTGTATTGATTTCCAGTTTTCCTTTTCTTTTCTTTCCAGGAACCCGGATTCTCAGGCTGTTTATAAGAAAACTGAATTATTTCTCTCTCCAATCTTCCCAAAAAACTCCGGAGCAGCGATCTCGTCCTCATCAGTAAGTTACAACTTTCCGTATTATTGAAAACTCTCGCAGAAAGTTCATTACGACAACTTTCTCTTACGCTTTCTTGGAAGATAGATAAGGCTTCGTTATGCTCGTTAAGTTTAATATTATTGGCATTTTACTCATATTTTTTTTTATTTCACTTGTATTGTACTCATTTAGTTGTATTTGTATCTGTTTATTTATTAATTCATCTGTTTATCTTTTTTTCTGTTCTAATCACTGATATCTTTTTTTCTGCATTTTCTATCATCTTCTGTAATTTCTTTCAAATGAACATTATATTCTTTGGAAGGTTAAATTTCAAGTCAATGGCCCCGATAGGCTTGTTGCATATGAATAGGTGTTTATCTTCTGAATATAATAATAATAATAATAATAATAATAATAATAATAATAATAATAATAATAATAATAATAATAATTAATATTTAGTTTAATAATAATAATAATTAATAATAATAATAATAATAATAATATTTATTTTACTTCATTGGAGTATCAGTTTTGGCTTTTCAGGGAAAGATGTTAACACTGAATTTCAGGAACTAGTTCTGTAATGTAGAGTAAAGCGTTTTACCTTTCTTCTAAATAGTTCACCATCCCTTATTAAATTTCTAGTGCAAAGGATTATAGTGAATATAAAATGATGGCCAGAAAAAAATGTTTGTTTTTAGCCATTAATTCTAGTGGCCACATTTTTATTTAGCGATTAAAATATATCAGAGACATGAACAGCAATTTTATAGTGAATAAAACGCGTTTATCTGAAAAAGAGGGAATCAGGAAACCAATATAAAGAGAGGAATGAGAAAAATAAAGATAAAATATAAATATACACAAAATTAATAAAATGCATATACCTGAAAAGAGGGAACCAGAAAAACCAAAATAAAGAGAGAAATAATCAGAAAATAAAAATAAAATATTAACATACACAAAGTATAAATATGACAGAACCTTAGCCTCACACGATAAGCTACTCTGGCTTCAATATTCCCAAAACATGATATATTTTGTTTAGCAATTAAAATATATCAGAATCATGAATAGCAATTTTATAGTGAACAAAAAACATTTACCAGAAAAGAGGGAATCAGAGATATCCAAAAAAAAGACAGAAAATATGAGAAAAATGAAAATAAAAAATTAATATACATAAAGTATAAACCTAAGAGAATCACAGCCTCACACGATAAGCTCCCTGGCTTCAACATTCCCAAAACATGAAATATTATATTTTGCAATTAAAATATATCAGAAACATGAACAGCAATTTTATAGTGAATAAAACGCATTTGCCTGAAAAGTGTGAATTATCGATATCCAAAAAAAAAGGGAAATAATGAGAAAATTAAAATAAAATATAAATATACGTAAAGTATAAACATGGGAGAACCCCAGCCTTACACGATAAGCTCCCTGGCTTCAATATTCCCAAAACATGAGCGTGATAATGTTTAAAATTAATCCCGCACGTAAACTCAAAATGCAAATGCAAGCACGCTGCTTTCAGAGGTCCAGGTTCTGCTAAGGTATGAAAAATCTCGCTTCAATTACGTTTGAACCCCTTCCATTCAGTAAACTTATCACTAGGGGGAGGAATTATACTCGTTTAATGCCCATATTGGGGAGGGTAGTGTTGCTATATTGTAATGGGCAATGTGATAAATTAAAAAAAAAACAAGAGATTCCTCTGTTATTCTGAGTTTGGGGATTACTCTCCAATGATTATTGTAATGTTTCTTTTTTCCTCTCAGTGTAGGTCTTGCAGTAAATGGATATGCAATAATAGTTGTAATATCATAAACAAGTCTGTTACTTCCATTTTCTCGCCTAAAAGAAAATGAGAACGTTTTGAATTTTTCTTGGAGTCTTAGATGCGATTTTTTTTTATTTATTTATTTTTAAGTGTTTTTTTTTTTTTTGTCAGGGATGTTGTTCTTGGCGTTGTGGGTTTGTGATGTTTTTATTTTTTAGTTTTGTGTCACTTTTATGATAATGTGTTAACCTACCAATTATTTATTCATGATTTTTATTTTCTCTCCGAATTGCTTTAAAAGTATTTTTACAAAAATTTTTATTTTTCATCTTCATGAAAATTATTCTTCACTGTATATGTATGTGTGTATATATATATATATATATATATATATATATATATATATATATATATATATATATATATATATATATATATATATATATATATATATATATATATATATATATATATATATATACATATACACACATGTATACATGTGTATGAATATGTATATATATACATACATATACATATATGTATGTATATACACATATATGTATATATGTATGTGTATATATATACACCCTACATATATATATATATATATATATATATATATATATATATATATATATATATATATACTGTATATGTATACACACATACAAACCTTAGTACTTACGTCGATGGGACTACCATCTACAGAAGTAATATCCTGATCTCGCTGCGTCTGACACATTCTGTTGACACGAAAATAAAAACGAAGAACACTTTTACTTTTTTCGGGGGAGTCCAGACCAGAGAGAGAGAGAGAGAGAGAGAGAGAGAGAGAGAGAGAGAGAGAGAGAGAGAGAGAGAGAGAGAGAGAGAGAGATTTCCCAGGAGTGAAGGATAAAAAAAAACAATTTCACATTTTTAAATAAAAAACCCGGGTTTTTCTGTATCGTATTTGTTCAAAATAAGACAAGACAAACTTTTTAGGATTAAAAGTGGATGGCAGATGCAAAAACATGGGTTTTTCATTAACGAATATCTTTCTTGGCGCATGTAACTTGCAAAGGCGAGAAAAAGGTATATTAATTATGGAAAGCTGAAATATTATTGGTATTACTTCTTTTTTTTTTATAAATATGTGGCTGATTCCTGTTCTTCTGCCCTCCTATGAGCAGGCTTTTAACAGGATTAAAATGTAGTCACTCACGCGCACATACACATATATACATACATGTATATATATATATATATATATATATATATATATATATATATATATATATATATATATATATATATATATATATATATATTTATATATATATATATATATTATATATATTTATATAAATAAATTATATATATACATATATATATTATATATATATTTATATAAATAAATATATATATATATATATATATATGTGTATATATATATATATACACTGACTCATAGTAACTATAGCAACTATAATACTAATCACACCATAGACGAACTACTATATTCATTTCCCCCATCAGTCAAGTCGAATTGATTCACATTCCCTAACAACCTCTCAGGCAGAAACTGATATATCAGCAATTTCCTCCTTCCCCACCCCTCCCCAAAAAATTAACTTCCAAAGAAAACTTCCAGGTGGGAAAAAAAAAACTTCAACGATTGGCTAACGAGGTCTGGAATGGATTTGGGAACTTCTTGCAAAAAAAAGGGAAAAACTTCATTAATAATTAAACTTCTTGAGAAGTTCGAGTTGACGTGTATTCCAGGACTTGTTGTGGTTTAGGAAATGCGAGTAGTAGATTGGACTCAATAAGACTTGATAACAAAAAGTCCAAAGCAGTATACGAGTTTCGGGACTTTGCAAATGACTTAATTTTGTCGTGAACTTGGGATGAATCACTTGACTTAAATTGAAAACAGATTTGAAAAGTGTCATTGACCCAAACTAGTAAAAAATGCGTCGAAGTTTCTTCGGCTCAGTAGTATTTTCTGTACAGCATATAATCAAGGCCACCGAAAATAGATCTATTTTCGGGGCTCTCGGTATAATACTGTATGAGCCGCGGCCCATGAAACTTGAACCACGGCCCGGTGGTGACCTGGCCTGTATCGTTGCCAGATTATGGCTAAATTTAACCTTAAATAAAATCAAAACTACTGGGGCTAGAGGACTGCAATTTGGTATGTTTGATGATTGGAGGGTGGATGATCAACCTACCAATTTGCAGCCCTCTAGCCTCAGTTTTAAGATCTGAGGCCGGACAGAGAAATTTCGGACAGAAAAAGTGCGGACGGATAGACAAAGCCGGAACAGTAGTTTTCTTTTCAGAAAACTAAAATTGAATTCGTCTTAAGAATGCGTAAATCTTTCTTGAAATGATTCGTTATAATTAGGTACTAATATTTTTATGTTGTTAAATGCTTGATAAGCAACCCACGAACAGAAAGAAAAACAAATACAGTAATTGAAATATGGAGTTACATTATTGTTATTTTATTCAAAATATTAAAATACTTTTTTTGTCATGATTAGGTATAAATATTTTTTTGTGGTTCAATGCTTGACATGCAACCCTAAAATAGAAAGGAAAAACAAACATATGTAATGAGATATGGAGTTACATCACATTTTTTTTTTAGAAAGCCAGAGAGAAAATATTTTGTGCTAATTGATAAAGAACCTTTCAAGCCAGACAATTTAGTAGTATAATTCAGTGGTAAATTTAAATTAGTACCTTTGTCATTTTTAACGTTACTGTGCATTTAGTATACGGATAAAAAAACAAGCAAAAATTCAGAATGTTGCAGAATATTGCCCAAGTGTTATCTTCAAGCATCAGACTCCACGTGCATTGCCTATCAATAAAGATTGCCTAAGCAGTCAATATCTCCCGAAAATAGACACCAACAATAAGCTCTTCCTTGGATTTAAAAGGCAGTAAGCCAAAGTTACATCCACTCAGCTACAAGAGTCATTAAAGCGAGGAAATTATATATATTCAGCAACTGCCTTTGCAAGAGATCACGGCTGGAAAAGGTATATTATTAGCATCTGTTTGTAGGTAATATTACCTGATTGCAAGTTAGCACTTGACTTAGCTTCTCTGAGTAGGATTAAACGTGTTCATTCATTGCTGGTTTGGCAGACCTTACAGACCTTACAGACCTTACAATTCGTTCGGGTTGCCCCAGGTCCCTCAGTGTGAGGCACCTTTGATGTCTACCAGAGAGTTGCTAACGCATCTTCCGGTATATTTTGCATCTTCCAGTCTTGGATGGTCTGGGATGCATCTTAGATATTTGTCGAGCTTATTCTTAAAACATCTACGCTCACTCCTGTTATGTTCCTCAGATGAGCTGGTAGCGCATTGAATAGACGCTGCATTATCGATGCTGGTGCGTGGTGGATTAATGTCCTGTGTGCTTTCCTTAATTTTCCTGGTATAGTTTTTGGCACTATTAATCTACCTCTGCTTGCTCTTTTTGATAATTTTAGTTCCATGATGTTTTCGGTAATTCCTTCTATCTGTTTCCATGCTTGAATTACCATGTAGCGTTCTCTTCTCCTTTCAAGACTATATAAATTTAAGAACTGTAGTCTTTCCCAGTAGTCAAGGTCCTTAACTTCTTCTATTCTAGCTGTAAATGACCTTTGTACACTCTCTATTTGTGCAATATCCTTTTGGTAGTGTGGGTACCATATTATATTGCAATATTCAAGTGGACTACGTACGTACGTTTTATAAAGCATAATCATGTGTTCAGCTTTTCTTGTTTTGAAGTGCCGGAACAACATTCCCATTTTTGCTTTGCATTTTGCCAATAGAATTGCTATTTGATCATTGCATAACATATTCCTATTCAACATCACACCAAGGTCTTTAACTGCTTCCTTGTTTGTGATTGTCTCATTATTAGGTCCTTTATATGCATATAGCATTCCTACTTTATCACCATAGTTCATTGATTCAAATTTATCAGAGTTAAATACCATCCTATTTATCTCTGCCCATTTATATATTTTGTTTAGGTCTCTTTGTAGCGAGTTCCTATCTTCATCACAAAGCAATTTCTCTACTTATTCTTGTGTCATCTGCGAAACTTCTTACTACTGAGTCCTTAACATTACTGTCTATGTCTGCAATCATAATCACAAACAGCAATGCAGCTAACACCGTACCCTGTGGTACACCGGATATTACCGTAGCTTCATCCGATTTCTCATCGTTTGCAATCACTATCTGTTTTCTATTTTGCAAAAATTCTTTTATCCATCTTCCTACTTTGTCAACAATGTTATGTTTTCACTAATATATTATGATCTACCTTGTCAAAAGCTTTTGCAAAGTCTAGGTAAACCACATCTGTATCTTTTCATTTATCATATTTTTATATATGCTTTCATGGTGGACTAACAGTTGGGTTTGTGTACTTTTTCCGGTACAAAACCATGTTGTCCTATATTGAACAATCTATTTTTCATTAAATGTTTCATTATATTTTTTTCATTACCCTTTCATATACTTTCATAATATGAGATGTCAGACTCACAGGCCTATAATTACTTGCCTCTAGTCTTGAACCACTTTTGAAAGTAGGAGTAATAAATGCTAATTTATGCTCATCATAAATCTTGCCTGTATCTATACTTTGTCTTAATAATATTGCTAGCAGCTTTGCGATTGAATGAACCACTTTCTTTAACAATATGGCAGGTACTCCATCTGGTCCTGCTGCTGATCCATTTTTAATTTCATTAATAGCCTGCACAATATCGGCTTCTGTAATATCTATATCTGATAAGTATTCAGTATTTTCATCTCTTATTTCTGTATCATTATCTTCATTGTCAATTCTAGGTGTAAATTCACTCTTATATCTTTCTGCTAATATGTTACATATTTCCTTTTTTTCATTCGTTAATCGCCCTTCAATTCTTAGAGGGCCTATTTCTACTCTTATTTTATTCATCTTTTTGCATATGAATAAAAAATTTTAGGTTTTGCTTGATATTTTGTAGTGTCATTTCTTCTAGGTTCCATTTTTCATTTTCTCTTTGATTGTATAATCTTTTGTTCTGCATTTTCTATCTTACTTTTAGTTCCATCACTTTCCATGCATTCTTTTCTTTTGCAAGAGCTTTTTCCACTTTCTAATTTTCTGGAACAAAATCCTTCTGTCTCTTGGAATTCGTGACTGATGCTTACTTTTTCTTCGGTATATATTTTTCCACTATTTCCTCTAATATTTTATATAATATATCGGTATTTACCTGTATATCATCACTTACAAATATGTTTTCCCATTCTTTGTTTAATTCTTCATTTATTTTTGACCAATTTATATTCTTACTATAGAAATTGTATTTTCCATATCCTTCCCATTTTTTTCGTCTCTTGCTTTTCTTTGTTTTCGTATGTTCTGGAACGGACTGTTAGTTCTATGACATTATGGTCCGAAATACTCGTGTTATATACTATTATTTCTTTAACATAGTTCACCTCATTCACAAATACTAGGTCTAAAATATTATCCTTTCTTGTTGGTAGGTGATTTATTTGCTGAATGTTATGTTCTAGTAGCATATCTAATAGCTTTTCAAATTGCCTCTTATCTTCTGCACTACTATTGCTCTCTTTTTTATATGTATAAATACAACCACAGTCTCCTATTCGTTCTTTCCATTCTACAAAAGGAAAGTTAAAGTCTCCGGTTAGGAGTATAGTCCAGTCCTTGTGATTTCTACATATTTCATCCAATTTTTCAATTATTATGTCAAACTCTTTAGTATTAGGGGTCTATATATTACAATGTTCACTAATTTTTCAGATTCAAATTCTACCGCTATTAATTCACATTCTGTGTTACTATATTTCTCACAGATTTTTCCTTGATTGGCATCTCTCCCATATATCGCGGTTCCCCTTGATTTCTATTTTTTCTATCTGATCTATAAGTTTGGAAACCCTTTATCTGGTCATCATTACCAGTCTCTTGGGAATACCAGGTTTCACTTATATTCAATATTTCTATTTTTTCATTTTGGGTTAGTTCTTCTAAGAACTCTATCTTTCTTTTTGAGTTACTCGAAACTAGACCCTGCGCGTTCATCACTATGATGGTTTGCATATTATCTCCATTATCTAATATGGGTAATAATAAGGATTTTCCCATGTCTCTTTCCTGTTCTGATATGTTGATCTTTTTTTTCATTTCCAGAAATTCGTACATTAAAAAATCCAACTTTTCCATTATATTTGTTCTTCCAGCTTCATATTTATTCACTTTGTGCATAAACCTGCACTTATCTCCATATCTGCACCATCCCTTGCATCATAGATACATTGCTTGTTCCTTGTGCTATATCTAGGTGCTGATGGCTCATATCGTGGTGCTGACTTTTCATAATGTGTTGTTGGCTTGCTTTTGCCTTCATCACATGATCTTTGTTCTTTTCTTTATTTGTTTCATTTTTACCTTGGTTTTTTATATGTATTTGATTTTGATTTTGGTCTTTCATGGCTACAGGATGCATGTACCTACATTTCTTATTAAACCTACATCCATTTCCTTCTTTCCAGTTTCTACATATTTTTGGATGTAGATCTCTGCATTCCTCTTCATAGCCATCTAGATATGCACATTTGCCATAGATCTCATAATTGTGACATATCTTGGGATGTTTGTAATAACATCTTTCACCAAACCTGCAATTCCCTCTTTTCAAAAGGGTGCATACTGTGTCTTTCTTTTCTTTTTTTTTCTTGTTCATTCCCCTCAGTATGGAGATCCGGGTACAACCTCTTTGGGATTTTATTTTGATTTATCAGGTCATAATTTATTTCTTCATATGTATGTTGCTGTATTGCCTCATATGTAGAATCTATGAGTTTCTCTGCATCCATACTATTATCCTGTTCTTTGTTTTCATTAATCTTTTCTCTCTCTTCAGTCTTATTTTCTTCTCTATTTTCCTCTTCTTCCTCTTCTTCATCTTCTTCATCTTCTTCATCCTCCACAATCTGTACATTAAGTCTTGATTTAATGACCTTGTCTATCCATACTAGACATGATGAGCAAAATATTTTTGTGTCCTTAATTCTATTTTGCTCAACTTCAGCACATGACGGGTGTGTCGGTGCGTGGCAAGCATAGCATTTCTAATCAGGTTTTGTGGATTTACAATGCTATACCACACTCTACATAGTTTACATGCTTTAGGCATCCGTTTGCCTATTGCATCAATCAATATATTCACTAATTCCACCTTACTTATTTTCTTTGATGGAATGTGTTGATTTTTGTAGATTTTCTTTATAAGTCTTTTGATAACTTGAACTTTCATTGGTATCCCTTCTATTATTTTCATTATATTTTCTACAGATTTGCTCCAGTTTGAAGGATCGTATCCTTTCAATATGTCTGTGAATGTTTTCACATCTTTTTTGGTCAATGTTGCAATTCATCTCCACGATCAGCAAACCAAGTTCCCTTCCTGCCAATTCATCATATTGAATATCTCCAATGCAAGCTAGATTTCTCCACCTTTTGCCACTGTTGGCTGATTCCTCCATGATTTTCTGATTTTATTAATTCACTCGTAGACAACTTATTAGACGGTTTTTCGCTCTAATCTGATATTAAGCTAATCACCGATAGTTCACGAACACTTTTAGCTATATTTCATTCGCTAATTGTATGTAAGACGCGTATTATCGGGTAGATTATCCAGACCATGAACGATTACGTCTCACCGAGAGAATGTCACATCACAGAGAGAGTGAGAAGGTATTTTTAGAAAACAAGGAATATGTTATAGTTAGCATCAATCCTCCGGCGATATTACTTGATTATAAAGCGTAAACGAACCAGGTTTAATGGAGAGAAAGATTAAATGCTCTCCTTCACTATTTATTCACTTCTACAATACGTTCGCTCGTTAAGCTTTTTAGAAACACGAACCTACGTAAAAGAAATGAATTTTTCATCGTAAAAATCTTCATCTTTTCCTCTAAATTCCTATCATAGTCCACAAGATTAAGTTACTACTTAATACAAAGGGAAACTGGGATATCCTGATACCGACCAATTCTCGATATATTCTGCGCAAAAGCAAAAACACTGAAGCCGTTTCCAACCGTCCCGTGAAAGCAATTTCCTGCATTCAAAGGATTCTTTGAAGAAAATAGAAGCAGTAGTTTGATCACACGAGCCCTGGCCATTGCCGCAATATTCCTTAACAGTTAACAATTCTCTGTCTTCTTCTTCTTCTTCTTCTTCTTCTTCTTCTTCTTCCTTCTTCTTCTTCTTCTTCTTCTCCTCTTCTTCTTCTTCTTCTCTTCCTTCCTCTTTTATTCTACTTCTTCTTCTCCTTCTTCTTCTCATTCTTCTTCTCCTTCTTTTATTTCTTATTCTTCTTCTACTTCTTCTCGTTCTCCTTCTTCTTTTACTTCTCCTTCTTCTACTTCTTCTCCTTCTTCTTCTTTTATTTCTTCTTCTTCTACTTCTTCTTCTCCTTCTTCTTCGACTTCTTCTTCTTCTCCTTCTTCTTCTTGAACCGTGCACAGAGTCAACCCGTCCATTGCCACAATATTCCTTAACAGACTAGCAATTCTCTATCTTCTTCTTCTTCTTCACCTTCTTCTTCTTCTTGAATCGTGCAGAAACAGGCTCAAACAGACTCACCAGAACTTCAGTAAACAAGGGACATTTGCATTGCAGCGGAATCCCCCCCCCCCCGACCCGGCTTCTTCCCCGTTCTAACTACTTCGATCAGGAAAATAGATCTCGTGTGTTCCAATTACATTTGTTTAGGAAGAATTTGTTTGCTTATATTCCATCTTACAGAAGCCTCGGTCGAGCCAGTTTCTCTCTCTCTCTCTCTCTCTCTCTCTCTCTCTCTCTCTCTAAAAATCGAATAGAAATTCCTTGTCTGTCTTGTTGAATATCTATTTGTTTTTTTTATAGTCAATAGTCGCGTCTGTTTGTTATCCTTTCGTCCGATGAGATGGTAAGTGAATATTTGTGGAGGAAATGCAGACAGCAGGCATCAAAGGCTCATCTTGGTGTGATTCGCGAATTTGTTCTTAAATATTATTTAAGGAGAAATCATACAAATAATGCTGTTCCTTCTTAGCAGCACTTGTGTCTTACGTCACCTCTCTCGAAAATTTTAAAAAATTAATTTTCAGACTACTTCCATTTTTAGTTTGTGTAAAAGAAAACTTATTGTGCCGGCTTTGTCTGTCCATCTGCACTTTATTCTGTCCGCACTTTTTCTGTCCGCCCTCAGATCTTAAAAATTACTGAGGCTAGAGGGCTGCAAAATTGATATGTTGATCATCCAATCATCAAACATATCAATTGCAGCCCTGTAGCCTCTGTAGGTTTTATTTTATGTGAGGTTAAAGTTAGCCATAAGCGTGCGTCGGGCAACGGTTCAGGATAGGCCACCACCGGGTCGTGGTTTGAAGTTTTATGGGCCGCGGCTCACACAGCAGTATACCGAGACCATCAAAAGATAGATCTATTTTCGGTGGTTTTGGTTATACGCTGTACAGAAAACTCGATTGCGCCGAAGAAACTTCGGCGCATTTTTTACTCGTTAAGGATGATTCTTAAAACATAAAGAAGGATAAAGATCGCTGTTTTCATGACAAAAGAGTTAATAAATATGAGGTTATAGAGTTGTAAGAAAGTAAAAGGAGTAAAGAAACAGAAAAAATAATTATAAGAGAGAAGAGCTGTCACTTCAAGAATAACATATATAATCCTCGAAGACGGAAGGAAAAATAAAATTCCAAAGCTTAACAGTTCAGAGATAGAAGTATCAGTAAGTTCAAGAGGATCTGACATTTAAAGAATAAAATGATAAAGCCTCGAAAACGGAAGAAAGAAGCAAATCATTCAAAAGATTATCAGTAGAGAGAGACAGAAAATCTTTTCTATAAAGAAAACTATCAGAAAAACGAGATCTTTTCTATGAAGAAAAATATCAGAAAAACGAGATCTTTTCTATGAAGAAAAATATAAGAAAAACGAGATCTTTTCTGTAAAGAAAAATATCAGAAAAACGAGATCTTTTCTATGAAGAAAAATATAAGAAAAACGAGATCTTTTCTGTAAAGAAAAATATCAGAAAAATGAGATCTTTTCTGTAAAGAAAAATATCAGAAAAACGAGATCTTTTCTATGAAGAAAAATATCAGAAAACGAGATCTTTTCTATGAAGAAAAATATCAGAAAAACGAGATCTTTTCTATAAAGAAAAATATCAGAAAAATGAGATCTTTTCTATAAAGAAAAATATCAGAAAAAATCTTTTCTGTAAAGAAAAATATCAGAAAAACGAGATCTTTTCTATGAAAAAATATAAGATCTTTTCTATAAAGAAAATATCATCAAAAAACGAGATCTTTTCTATAAAGAAAAATATCAGAAAAAACGAGATCTTTTCTGTAAAGAAAAATATCAGAAAAATATCAGAAAAAAACGATCTTTTCTATGAAGAAAAATATCAGAAAACGAGATCTTTTCTATGAAGAAAAATATCAGAAAAACGAGATCTTTTCTATAAAGAAAAATATCAGAAAAATGAGATCTTTTCTATGAAGAAAAATATCAGAAAAGCGAGATCTTTTCTATAAAGAAAAATATCAGAAAAACGAGATCTTTTCTATAAAGAAAAATATCAGAAAAACGAGATCTTTTCTATAAAGAAAAATATCAGAAAAATGAGATCTTTTCTATGAAGAAAAATATCAGAAAACGAAAAAAGAAAAATATCAGAAAAACGAGATCTTTAAATGAAGAAAAATATCAGAAAAACGAGATCTTTTCTATAAAGAAAAATATCAGAAAAACGAGATCTTTTTATAAAGAAAAATATCAGAAAAGCGAGATCTTTTCTATAAAGAAAAATATCAGAAAAACTTTTCTATAAAGAAAAATCAGAAAAACGAGATTTTTCTATAAAGAAAAATATCAGAAAAACGAGATCTTTTTATAAAGAAAAATATCAGAAAAACGAAATCTTTTCCATGAAGAAAATATCAGAAAAACGAGATCTTTTCTATAAAGAAAAATATCAGAAAAAGCGAAATCTTTCTATAAAGAAAAAATATCAGAAAAAAAATCTTTTCTATAATGAAAAATATCAGAAAAACGAGATCTTTTCTATAAAGAAAAATATCAGAAAACGAAATCTTTTCTATAAAGAAAAAATATCAGAAAAATTAAATCTTTTCTATAAGAAAATACCAGAAAAAAGATCTATAAAAAATATCAGAAAAAACGAGATCTTTTCCATGAAGAAAAATATCAGAAAAACAACAACGATCTTTTCTATGAAAAAAATATCAGAAAGATCTTTTCTATAAAGAAAAACAATAAAAGAAAAATCTTTTCTATAATAAAAATATCAGAAAAACGAGATCTTTTCTATAAAGAAAATATAAAGAAAGAAAAATATCAGAGATCTTTTCTATTCAGAAAAGCGAGATCTTTGAAAAATATCAGAAAAGTCTTTTCTATAAAGAAAAAATCAGAAAAATCAGATCTTTTCTATAAAGAAAAATACCAGAAAAACGAGATCTTTTTATAAAGAAAATATCAGAAAAACCCTTTTGTTGCGCAGAAAAACGTGTATCAGTTTTTCTATAAAGAAAAATCAGAAAAACGAGATCTTTCATTTTGTATCAGAAAAGCGAGATCTTTTCTATAAAAAAAATCAGAAAAGTCTTTTCTATAAAGAAAAATATCAGAAAAGCGAGATCTTTTCTATAAAGAAAAATATCAGAAAAGCGAGATCTTTTCTATAAAGAAAAATACCAGAAAAACGAGATCTTTTCTATAAAGAAAAATATCAGAAAAACGAGATCTTTTCCATGAAGAAAAATATCAGAAAAACGAGATCTTTTCTATAAAGAAAAATATCAGAAAAGCGAGATCTTTTCTATAAAGAAAAATATCAGAAAAACGAGATCTTTTCATGAAGAAAAAATATCAGAAAAGCGAGATCTTTTCTATAAAGAAAATATTTTCAGGAATAAAGAAAAATATCAGAAAAACGTCTTTTCTATAAAGAAAAATATCAGAAAACGCGAGATCTTTTCTATAAAGAAAAATATCAGAAAAACATATATCTTTTCTATGAAGAAAAATATCAGAAAAGAATCTTTTCTATAAAGAAAAATAAAAAACAATTACTATGAAGAAAAAATCAGAAATAGATCTTATTTCTGAAAATATCAGAAAAACGAGATCTTTTCTATGAAGAAAAATATCAGAAAAGCGAGATCTTTTCTATAAAGAAAAATATCAGAAAAACGAGATCTTTTCTATGAAGAAAAATATCAGAAAAGCGAGATCTTTTCTATAAAGAAAAATATCAGAAAAACGAGATCTTTTCTATGAAGAAAAATATCAGAAAAGCGAGATCTTTTCTATAAAGAAAAATATCAGGAAAACGAAATCTTATCCATAAAGAAAAAATATCAGAAAAAAAAATCTTTTCTATAATGAAAAATATCAGAAAAACGAGATCTTTTCTATAAAGAAAAATATCAGAAAAACATAAAGAAAAAATATCAGAAAAATTAAATCTTTTCTATAAGGAAAAAAATACTAGAAAACGGAATCTTTTCCATAAAGAAAAAATATCAGAAAAACGAGATCTTTTCTATAAAGAAAAACAATATTAGAAAAACGAAATAAAAACCAAGAGATTAAACCTGCGACTTTTCTTCACGATTTGTGTGTTGTAGCAAGTCTTTTGAAAGAAGCGTTTTGAATTGTTTTGGGAGGAAGCCCTTTTGTTGCGCCGTAAATTGTGTGTTTTTGTTCTCCCTATTGTTCTCTCATTTTGTTCATTGTTCTCCCAGGTCGTGGGTTATGGGGAAAAAAAATAAAGCCTTAAGCGGTCTTCGCTTCCGAAGAATAATAATTGCTCGTAGTCACGAGGCATGTGTTCCAATTTTTTTCAGGAACAACGCAACACATGTATATATATATATATATATATATATATATATATATATATATATATATATATATGGAGCAATTAAAACAATCACATGTGGAACAGGAATAAATTTCTCACTTACATCAAGATCAGAACCCAGTTTCTTTCAATTCACTTGAAAGACCTGGGTTCAATCCCGATGTGAGTCAGAAATTTACCCATATATATATAATATATATATATATATATATATATATATATATATATATATATATATATATATATATACATATATATATATATATATATATATATATATATATATATATATATATATATATATATATATATATTCTACTGGTCACTTTTACCAGATACATTTGTATTGTATATACACAATGCCTCTTAATTTCCATTCTTCGCGCTTTTTGGATATGCTTGTCACACAAAGCCGTAAGATCCAAGCGCAAGAAATTGAAGAGACTGTGATGCCCGGTCGCGGGAAACGCACCCGCGTCACCATAATCACAAGGGAGGTCACGTTGCCGACCTGACCACGGTCGCGACCGGGCATCACAGTCTCTTCAGTTTCTTGCGCTTGGATCTTGAATGTGGGCATTGTATATATAATTATTATATATATATATACACATGCGTGTGTATATTCAAATATATAAATTATATATATGGAAATCATTAAAACACAGTCACATATGGAACAGGAATAAATTTGACTCACATTGGAATCGAACTCAGGTCTTTCAATTTAATTGAAAGACCTGGGTTCGATCCCGCTGTGAGTTAGAAATTTACCCATATATATATATTATATATATATATATATATATGTATGTATTGTATATTATATATATATATATATATATATATGTGTGTGTGTCTGTGTTGTGTATTCACATATACATGTATACATGAATACAGACATACACATATATATATACATGCATAGGTACATACATACATACACAAAGCAAATACCTCCCCAAGACCACCGTCTGTTATCCAATTCTCTGGCTGGGACACAAAGACCAGCGATAAAAAAAGGAAGAAGAAAAAGAATGTGATGATTCAATTCCTGGACCTGGAATTTCACACATTCTCTCTCTTCCTCTTGCTTGCAATTCCCAAAGGGGTTTTCCCCCCGGAGACCAATTTTGAGTGACCCATATGCAGAAAAGAATGACCACCAGGGTGGATGAGTTTCCTCCTGGGTAAAAACGCGAGGGTGTGAAAGCTTCTTCTTCTTCTTCTTCTTCTTCTTCTTCTTCTTCTTCTTCTTCTTCTTCTTCTTCTTCTTCTTCTTCTTGAAAAAAGTTTCCATGGGAAAATATAAACGGACATTTTCGTTTCTTAAAGATTGCCTTGGGAAAATATAACTGGACATTTTCGTCTGTTGAATATTTTTGTTTACAATTTCCCAGCTGTAGTTTTTGCAGTTAGGAAAGGTAATTATTTAAAGGAAAGTTATCTCTATAAAAAGTAAGCACTTGACACATCAGGATAATAATCCAAGCAGGTGTCCTACTTATAAATGCCCAGAGATCTGTACAAGAGCCCAGAGATCTGTACAAGAGCCCAGAGATCTGTACAATAACCCAGAATTCTGTACTAGAGCCCAGAGATCTGTACAATAACCCAGAGCTCTGTACAAGGGGCCAGAGCTCTATACAAGGGCCCAGAGATCTATACAAGAGCCCAGAGATCTGTATAAGAGAGCCCAGAGCTCTTGTACAAGAGCCAAGAGCTCAGAGCCCAAAGCTCTGTACAATAACCCAGTGCTCTGTACAAGGGCCCAGAGATCTGTACAAGAGCCCAGAGCTCTGTACAATAACCCAGAGATCGGTTCAAGAGCCCAGAGCCTTGTACAAGAGCACAGAGCTATTGTACAAGAACCCAGAGCTCTGTTCAAGAGCCCAGAGCTCCGTACAATAACCAGAGATCTGTACAAGAGCCCAGAGTAACAGTTAAACGAGACAGTTTTATTCGGTAACAGTTCAAGAAAGTTTCATTCAGTAACAGTTAAAGACAGTTGATTCAGTAACTGCTGAGGACAGTTTCATTCAATAACAGTTAAAGGCAGTTTCGTCCAGCAACAGTTAAAGATAGTTTCATTCATTAACAGCAAAAAACAGTTTCATTCAGGAACAATTAAAGACTTTTCGTTCAGTAACAGTTAAAAAAAGTATCAGTTAATAACAATTACAGACAGTTACGTTTAGCAAGAGTTAAAGACAATTTTATTCAGGAACAGTAAAAGACAGACTCATTCATTAACAGTTGAAGAAAGTAGATAGGTTCGTTTAGGATCAGTGAAAGACAATCTCTTTTCTAATAGTTAAAGATAGTTTCATTCAGTAACAGTTAAGGACATTTTCATGCAGTAACAGTTGAAAACAGTTTCATTCGTTATAAGCAAAAGACAGTTTCATTCAATAACAGTTGAAGACAGTTTCATTTAGCAACAGCAAAAGAAAGTTTCATTCGGCACCAATCAAAAACAGTTTCTTCCAGCAACAGTTAAAGACAGTTTCATTCACTAACAGTTAAAGACAGTTCCATTCAGGAACAATTAATCAAAGTTTCATTCACTAACGGTTGAATACAGTTACTAACAGTTGAAGACAGTTTCATAGAGCCACAGTTTAATATAGTTTCATTTAACAACAGTTAAAGACTGTTTCATTCACTAACAGTTAAAGACAGCTTATTCCAGCAACAGTTAAAGATAGTTTCATTCACTAACTGTTAAAGACAATTTTATTCAGTAACAATTAATGAAAGTTTCATTCACTGACACTTGAAGACAGCTTCATAAAGCCACAGTTTAATAAAGTTTCATTTAATAACAGATAAAGACAGTTTCATTCACTAACAGTTAACGACAGTTTCATTCAGTAACAATTAATGAAAGTTTCACTCACTAACAGTTGAAGACAGTTTCACAGAGCCGCAGTTTAATAAAGTTTCATTTAACAGCAGTTAAAGACAGTTTCGTTCAGTTCCCTGAAGAGAGAGGAAGTCACTTCCCTCCTGGTCTCTCCCGACAGTTTCAGGTTCATTTGCATACGTATGACATTGCAAGACTTCAGCTGCACAGCAGCTGCAATAAATGACAACTTGCTCGCCTCACTTCAAACCCTCTTCTCTGCTATTCGTGACGAGAATTGGTTTGGAATGGAATAGGATATAGAATAGGCCAAGCGCTGGGACCTGTGAGGTCATTCAGCGCTGAAAGGGAAATTGAGAGTAGAAAGGTTTGAAAGATGCAACAGGAGGAAAACGTTGTCTGGAGAAGGTGGATAGCAAGATGGAAGAAAGAGAATATGAGCTGAGGTACAGTAAAAGGAACGAATGGGGTTGCAGCTAGGGGCCGAAGGGACGCTGCAAAAGAACCTTGAGCAGTGCCTACAGTGCAATGCGTGAGGTGCACTGACGTCACTACCTCCCTACGGGAACGAGAATGGGTTTAACATTTGTTTGGGACGATTCTGAGGTCAGATTAATAATGATAATGATTATGAGAGTAGGTTCTTGCATGTATTTGTTCATGAACTCCATTAAACTTCATCTTCTGGAATAATAATAATAATAATAATAATAATAATAATAATAATAATAATAATAATAATAATAATAATAATAAGATCCATTCTAATATGTAATTATTCTTGACAGTTAGTAAACTTAATCTTTAGAGAATATGAAATTCTACCTTCAGACGAGCAAAGATTTAACTGACTTGAAATAGCCTTTATCGTCGTTACAGTGGAAACCCTATTTTGTTTCTTATTGTTGTCGTGTAAATTATATGTAGAGAATATTTATCAACTACACCTAACATATTTCCAACACTTACATTCCCATCCTGTCATCACTGTCAAAATGAACGATAGTAATAGCAAGATAATAAACATGGCTAACATTTCCTTTTATATGTTTTCGTTTCAAAACTCTTGGAGCCGTTATAGCGCCACCTGTACTACTGCTACTACTACTACTACCATTAATACTACACTATTAGAATGTGTATCAACATAAATCCAGTATATAACCTCTCCATAGCTACCCTTTACACATACATCTCAAATTCGTCATATCCATATATAATTGAATTCCTCTGAGATTTTCGAAAAGACTCCCAAAATAAAACCCTTCTTCTTCTTTTTTTTTTTTTTTTTTTGAAATCTCGAAACGGGGCAGTGGGCCTCTGAATTAGATTTGGTCGGCTGGGCGTCTTTTTCTACATCTTACTTTCTCTATCCTGGGCTCCAATCTCCCGTCTCTTCTCAAGGGGTAAAACTTGGGATTGGAAAGCGGAGTTTTGATACGTTGGTTTGCAGTCTCTCTCTCTCTCTCTCTCTCTCTCTCTCTCTCTCTCTCTCTCTCTCTCTCTCTCTCTCTCTCTCTCACAGTCTTGAGGCTTGCTCACTTCTTTTTCTCCCCATATATATATATATATATATATATATATATATATATATATATATATATATATATATATATATATATATATATATATATATATATATATATATTATTCTTATTTCAGGGGAGGCTAAACCAAACAGTCTTATAGTTGGATGTATGGATAGGAAGAACAGTCAGCTCATCATTGACAAATTTATTAATAGCTGCGCTTCGGGATCACCCATATCCCATCTTTTCTGGCTAAAAAGATACAAAAAACACTAATTAAAACTTAAAACAGAGTTTACAAAATTAAAATGCTTTAAAGACTGAAAATGACAATGACAAAATAAGGAATAGAATACCTTCTGTAGTAAAGTCCAGAGGATGAATGTTTGATGAGAGTAAACAAAGTTAGGAAGTAAACAGGAATAGGGGAGGGGTACTAGGCTATGTATAAGGGGGTTGAAGTTAAATGATTATTGAGCGATGGAACAATTTTCTTGATAACCAAGGATTCCAAAATATTAAGGAGGTGTTCCTTCTGCGTTGAAATAATAATCATTTAACTTCAACCCCCTTATACATAGCCTAGTACCCTCCCCTATTCCTGTTTACTTCCTAACTTTGTTTACTGTCATCAAACTTTCATCCTCTGACATTACTACAGAAGGTATTCTATTCCTTATTTTGTCATTGTCATTTTCAGTCTTTAAAGCATTTTAATTTTGTAAACTCTGTTTTAAGTTTTAATTAGTGTTTTTTGTATCTTTTTAGCCAGAAAAGATGGGATATGGGTGATCCCGAAGCGCAGCTATTAATAAATTTGTCAATGATGAGCTGACTGTTCTTCCTATCTATCTATATATATATATATATATATATATATATATATATATATATATATATATATATATATATATATGTGTGTGCATACATGTGTGTGTTTATTGCAAAAATCTTTAAAAAGAAATATGGCACAATTGTCACTCGATTTTGAGTCATAGAATAATGGCAGTGAATATTAAAAAGTCTCATGATCTGAAAGATATTAGTAGCCAAATTTAGTCTAAGTTTGTGTATATATATATATATATATATTGATAATTTAGACTGTATTTGGCTACACGTATCCTTCAGAATATCATATTATCGAATATCCAGTGCTATAATTCTATGAGTCAAAATCAAGTGGTATATAGTTACGCCATATTTTTTTTTTAATACCACACAGTAACGTCATTTCCTACAAGAGAATTGTTAATATTAGCCACGTAAATAACTCATGCTTTCTACCTAAATAATAAAAAGCATATACATAATATTAAAATTAGGAAAAGGGGCTTATCATCTAGACATAACTCATTCAACTTGACAACACTCACACAAGTGAAAAGAGAACACCACAATTAATTATACCTGATTTCTTTGTCTACTGTCAACTCAGCGAGCGGAAGGTTGAAAGCCCCTCCCTTTAATCTTTTCTCTCTAATATGCGTAATTACGTCATCCAATTACTTCAAAGTGTGCATTAAGCTGGAACCTTTGGTAGTTCCCTGGGCTATTAGTTTTATAAGATTCTCTCTGGGTCACACTTGGCGTGGTATACGTAATCCCTTTGTTAGAGTTCGGTCATGAGTCTACCTATCTGGTTCACACAATAAGTGTGCTAAATTCCCTTTGTCTGAATTTTGTCATGAATCTACCTCTCTGGGTCACACAGTAAATTGCAACAATCCCTTGGTTTGAATTTTGTCATTAATCTACCTCTCTGGGTCACACAATAAGTGTGCTACAATCCCTTTCTTAGTTTTGTCATGAATCTACCTCTCTGGATCACACAATAAGTGTGCTACAATCAATTTGTTAGAGTTTTGTCATGAATCTACCTCTCTGTGTCACACAGTAAGTGTGCTACAATCCCTTTGCTAGAGTTTTGTCATAAATCTACCTCTCTGGATCACACAATAAGTGTGCTACAATCCCTTTGTTAGAGTTTTGTCATGAACCTACCTCTCTGTGTCACACAATAAGTGTTCTACAATCCCTTTGTTAGAGTTTTGTCATGAACCTACCTCTCTGTGTCACACAATAAGTGTGCTACAATCCCTTTGCTAGAGTTTTGTCATGAATCTACCTCTCTGTGTCACACAATAAGTGTGCTACAATCCCTTTGTTAGAGTTTTGTCATGAATCTACCTCTCTGGGTCACTAAGTGTGCGTTAATCCCTTTGTTAGAGTTTTGTCATGAATCTACCTCTCTGGATCACACAATAAGTGTGCTACAATCCCTTTGTTAGAGTTTTGTCATGAATCTACCTCTCTGTGTCACACAATAAGTGTGCTCAATCCCTTTCTTACATGAATCCCTGGGTTACACAGTTTTGTTAGAGTTTTGTCATGAATCTACCTCTCAGGATCACAAAATAATTGTGCTACAATCCCCCTGTTAGAGTTTTGTCATGAGTCTACCTCTCTGTGTCACGCAGTAAGTGTGCTACAATCCCTTTGTTAGAGTTTTGTCATGAATCTACCTCTCTGTGTCACACAATAAGTGTGCTACAATCCCTTTGTTAGAGTTTTGTCATGAATCTACCTCTCTGTGTCACACAATAAGTGTGCTACAATCCCTTTGATAGAGTTTTGTCATGAATCAACCTCTTGTGTCACACAATGTCAAGTGTGCTACAATCCCTTTGAGTTTTGTCATGAATCTACCTCTCTGGGTCACACAATAAGTGTGCTACAATCCCTTTGTTAGAGTTTTGTCATGAATCAACCTCTCTGGGTCACACAATAAGTGTGCTACAATCCCTTTGTTAGAGTTTTGTCATGAATCTACCTCTCTGTGTCACACAATAAGTGTGCTACAATCCCTTTGTTAGAGTTTTGTCATGAATCTACCTCTCTGGGTCACACAATAAGTGTGCTACAATCCCTTTGTTAGAGTTTTGTCATGAATCAACCTCTCTGGGTCACACAGTAAGTGTGCTACAATCCCCTTTCTTAGAGTTTGTCAATACCTTTGAGTTTTTGTCATGAATCTACCTCTCTGGGTCACACAATAAGTGTGCTACAATCCCTTTGTTAGAGTTTTGTCATGAATCTATAAAGTTCACACAATTGTGCTAAATCATTTTGTTAGAGTTTTGTCATTTCTACCTCCTGTGTCATACACTAATGATTATAATTACAAGAGTAATTACCAGTTACCTCTCTGATCATTAAGTGTGCTACAATCCCTTTGTTAGAAGAAATAACCATTACATATGTTACAATCCCTTTGAGAGTTTTGTTTCTACCTCTCTGGTGCAAAGAGTCTAATTCGTCTCCTGGAATCTCCTCTCTGGGACAAAATGTGCTACAATGCTTGTTACTTTTGTCATTATTCTCTCTGTGTCACACAACTAGTTTTAGTAGTTTTGTCAGAATCATAAATAATGAAACCCCTTTAGAGTTTTGTCTGATCCTGTTCAGTGTAGATGTTCAAATTTTGTTTATTATTTTATCACAATATTCTTAATCCATTTCTTAGGTTTAAATGTTAGTTATCTAGTTTTGTCATGAATCTACCTCTCTGTGTCACACAATAATTGAAATCCCTATGTTTTTTGTCATGAATTACTTCTCTGTTTTTAATTATCCCTTCTTGAACCTTGTCCGAATGAATAAGATCTAGTTC
>NC_089780.1:24782665-24817665 GCF_040412425.1 Macrobrachium rosenbergii | reverse complement strand
TATTATTATTATTATTATTATTATTATTATTATTATTATTATTATTATTATTATTATTATTCAGAAGATAAACCCATGTTCATATGGAACAAGCCCACAGTGGGAGCCATGGACTTGAAACTCAAGCTTCCAAAGAATATTATGGGACTCATTTGAAAGAAGAAGCAGAAGATAACAGGAAGTACAGAAAATACGAGATCATTTTTTAGAAAAGAGAAAAATAAAACACTCCTTCCAAACATAAAAACAACTAAAAACTAAAAACATAATCTGCCCTTGATAAAAAACAAACATTAATCATAATAAGACAGGGTTTAGCTTCGCTCTTACCTGCCAATAACTTCACCTGTCATTAACCTGCATTACCCCATCAGGAACTGTTTACCTTCGGGAGTCCTGATCGGGACGAGCATTGGCCATTAAACTCCGTGAGTGCTTTTGTGCATCAGTTCAAGTTATCAAAGTTATATCCGTTGAAGCGATCACTTCACTGAACTACGTTTGCAGTTGAGAATGTGTTACATGTTAATGCAGAATCAGTGATAATTCGAAGCAGCTATTTGATGATAGTAATAGTAAGATTCTGATAGGATATGTACTGGTGTCTTTGTCAAATACCACCAAAATACACACGTGCGTGTGTGTGTGTGTCTGTGTGTTTGTACACAGACATGCATCACACAAACATACACACACACGTATCTATATATACATATATATATTATATATACACACACATATATGTATATATATCTATTATACACACATATTTATATATATATATATATATATATATATATATATATATATATATATATATATATATATATATATATATATATATATATAATATAATTTAAATGACTCACATCGTGATCGAACACAGGTCTTTCCATTGAATGTAATGGTGCTACAAACTGAACCACACTAGTCATATAGTCATAAAAGAAGTTGGAACCTAAGTGCCACTGCAGCTAAGGCTTTTACTTGGGCAAGTACAGTGGTATTTAGGTTCTAACATCTTTTATGACCTATGTGGTTTAGTGGGTAGCGCCCTCGCCTTTCAACTGAAAGACACGGGTTCGATCCCGATGTGAGGCAGAAATTTATTTCTGTTCCACACGTGATTGTGAGTAGATCGCTTTTGCTTTTATATATATATATATATATATATATATATATATATATATATATATATATATATATATATATATATATATGTATGTATATATATATATATACAATTTAATTCACCCACAAATACCACCATCGCCTTTCCTCCATTACACCATCATCACCATCTTCACCTTCATTTCACTAATCATTTCACCTTTCTCCCTCACTTCCTCGTCTTGAGATTTTGCCCGTCTCTGTTCTCAAATTAGCCTTTTCCTATTGTTCCTCTCTCTCTCTCTCTCTCTCTCTCTCTCTCTCTCTCTCTCTCTCTCTCTCTCTCTCTCTCTTGTCCCCAGATACAGCAGACTTCTCACTTTCCTCCAATTAAAACTTCAAAGTTCCTCATAACTTTGACCTCATTATCTCCTCATCTATTACACTTCCAAACTTGACTCTTTCTCTCTCTCTCTCTCTCTCTCTCTCTCTCTATATATATATATATATATATATATATATATATATATATATATATATATATATATATATGTATATATATATATATATATATATATATATATATTATATCATATATATATATATATATATATATATATATATATATATATTTATTTATTTCATACTTTTTACTCTTTTGTTGGATGGTCGTTCTCCTTTTCACTTCTGATTATTTCTTAACTTTTCATTCATTATTTGGCTCTCTCTCTCTCTCTCTCTCTCTCTCTCTCTCTCTCTCTCTCTCTCTCTCTCTCTCTCTCTCTCTCTCTCTCCCTCCTTTTCCTTTCTGATTATTTCCTAGTGTCTCACTCATTATCTCTCATCTATTACTTCCAAAACTGACTCTCTCTCTCTCTCTCTCTCTCTCTCTCTCTCTCTCTCTCTCTCTCTCTCTCTCTCTCTCTCTTCCTTTTCTTTTCATTTTTGATTATTTCCTATCCTCTCATTCATTATCTCTTCATGTATTACACTTCCAAACTTGATTCTCTCTCTCTCTCTCTCTCTCTCTCTCTCTCTCTCCTTTTCATTTCTGATTATTTCTTAGCCTCTTATCATCTGTTACTTCCAGACTTGACTCTCTCTCTCTCTCTCTCTCTCTCTCTTTTCATTTTTGATTATTTCCTAACCTTTAATTCATTATTTCCAAACTTAACTCTTTCGCACCTCTCTCTCTCTCTCTCTCTCTCTCTCTCTCTCTCTCTCTCTCTCTCTCTCTCTCTCTCTCTCTCTTCACATTTGTGATCATTTCCTAACCTTTCTTTCATTATTTCCATTTCCTATTTCTCATACTTGAGTGACATTTGGGAATATTTGGTAATCTTGAAATGGGAGAAAAATTATTTTAGTATTCGTAAAATAATGAGGTTGGAAAATAATCATTTGATTTAGGATATTTCCTCTTTGATTTAGGATATTTCAATGCAAAGGATTTCCAGGATACAAAAACAATTCACAGTTCCTTTCTGAATTTAGTAATCCCGGTAACTGCTACTATTGTCACCATGATGAAATGTAGGACTTTTAGTTCTCTGTAAAAGAAAGCTATTGTGCCGGAATTGTGTGTCCATCCGCACTTTATTCTGTCCGTACTTTTTCTGTCCGTCCCCAGATCTTGAAAACTACTGAGGTTAGAGGGCTGCAAACTGGTGTCTTGATCATCCACCTTCCAATCACCAAACATACTAAATTGCAGCCCTCTAGGCTCAGTAGTATTTATTTTATTTAAGGGTTAAAGTTAGCTATAATCGTGCTTCTGGCAAAGACATAGGATAGGCCACCACCGGGCCATGGTTAAAGTTTCATGGGGCACGGCTCATACAGCATTATACCGAGACCACCGACAGATAGATCTATTTTCGGTGGCCTTGATTATACGCTGTACAGAAAACTCGATTGCGCCAAAGAAACTTCGGCGCATTTTTTACTTGTTTGTTATAATAACTGCTTTTAATTTCACCGCCTTGGTTGTCATAAAACATAATAGCGTCATATTTCCTCTACTCTTTGTCATCCTTTCAAGGCAATAATGGTTTTGGTAGTACCCTAGATTCCTATTCCTATGGAATAGGATTTCTCAGTGGGAGGCATTTTGGGAATATGAGCACCTTTAGGTTACAGAGAAGTAGCGAGTATATGAATATACTATTATCTAAAAACACCCTAAAAGAATTGGATAAAATATTGATTGAAATGTGTAGAAATGAATGTAGATTTGAATTCAACAGTTCAAAATACTTAGAATTTTTTGGTTTGTCAGTGTATAGATCCTCTGTCAAGTTTTAAGCAATTGGACGTAGAATTTTTGCAACCAGAATTATAAATTAAATCATTTCACCTCATATAATAATTGCAAATAATCGAAAAAAACACATAGCAGAATGATAAATGAAATTATTGTACACTATATAGTAACTATAAATAATATGTATAAAAACTATATAAAAATAATTCAAAGACTGACCTCCGCTTTTGGACCAAATATTAAACCATCTGTCTCACATACAAGAAAAATACCTGACGTTTCTCTATGTATATCCAAGTTGGATTCTCTGTATCCACCTTGCACAGGGAAAAGATTTGACGCAGCGTAGGTCTAAATGACCCTAAATTCAGGGCAAATGTCTTTCACGGCAGGTTTTGGCTGACTAAAAGCAGACGAACTGTTCGTGTTTGAGATTAAGATACTTGAGGCCAGGTAAATTCTGCCTTTGTAAATTTTGTACCATATTTATGAAGTTTATTCCTTTATATCTGGTTTTTGTAGGTATGATTTTAGAGGGTAAATTTAGTTGAAACGGATAATAGATGATGATATATTGAGAATAATGATTTTAGAGGGTAAATGTAGTGGAAACGGATAATAGATGATGCTATATTGAGAACAATACTTTGTAGTGTCATTGTCATGTAATATTAATATCAGTTATCTTCAACATAAAAATATCCTTTATATATATATATATATATATATATATATATATATATATATATATATATATATATATATATATATATATATATATATATAGAATCGTAAGAATCGTTTTCAAAGTACGTTTACAGTATCTGCATAAAACTGCCCTGTCCTAGATTGACATTAATATATATTTAAAACACCTGGAGGGAACTGCCTTGTTTTAGAACAAATGACACCACATCGAATAGCAGACGAAAAAAACTATTTTTTTTAAAGCTCACAATGGACCACAAAGCATAATAGAAGAGAAACATTCAACAGAAATTGGCATAATTGATCCACAAGTTTACCTGATGAGACACAAACCAGGATAATTGATGTCCGCTCGACGTACACCACTTGAATTAAACAGGTCGGAGAGACATCTAACGAAGAGGACCAGAAATAAAGATGAAAGGAAAGGCGACTCTGAATAATTCAGGAAACAAGAGACAGAGGTAGTGGGTACATTTATATTCTACGTGACATTTGGTAGACAGTAAGAAATGTGAACGGTCACTGAGGTTTTTCTTACGGGAGAACAGAGTTAATTTGTAAGCGAGTGAGGTTTGTCTGCTTAATACTTGTCAGGTAATGAATATAACTTCGTGGGATTCGAATGTTTTAAGAAGTAGAAATGTATTAATTACAGGTTTTGATTTTCGGAATTAAAACTTTTTTTTTTATAGCACATATTCGGTGAAGCTGACAGAAATCAGGAGCAATACGTTTTGTAAAATTTTTGAAAACAAAAATATCTAAGACTTCCAAAAGACGGGAGATGTTTTAAACTAATATAATGATATGAAGACTGTTAAATTTGATATAATGATATGAAGACCCTGTTAAATTGATATGATGATATGAAGACTCTGTTAAATTCATATAATGATATGAAGACCCTGTTAAATTCGTATAATGATATGAAGACCCTGTTAAATTGATATGATGATATGAAGACTCTGTTAAATTGACGTAATGATATGAAGATCCTGTTAAATTCATATGGTGATAGGAAGACTGTTAAATTCATATAATGATATGAGACCCTGTTAAATTCGTATAACGATATGAAGACCCTGTTAAATTCATTTAATGATATGAAGACCACGTTAAATTCATATAATGATATGAAGACCCCGTTAAATTCATATAATGATATGAAGACCCTGTTGAATTCACATAATGATATGAAGACCCCGTTAAACTCCTATAATGATATGAAGACCCTGTTAAATTCATAGAATGATATAAAGACCCTGTTAAATTCATTATGAAGAACCCTTTAAATTCATATAATGATATGAAGACCCTGTTAAATTCGTATAATGATATGAAGACCCCGTTAAATTCATATAATGATATGAAGACCCCGTTAAATTCATATAATGATATGAAGACCCTGTTGAATTCATCAGGCCAAAATGCTCTCTTCCAAAATCATTTCCTGTACGACATAACAGCTAACAACGCCATTCCATATTTTCCACACGGAACTTCGCAATATTTTCGGCAGGAGGACCTGCAGAAGGAAGAAAGGGGAAGATCTTTTTTGATCCTCTGACCTCAGATCTTTTTTAGAGCTTTTTTTCGAGGTGGTGGGGGGGTGGGGGAGAGGTGGAGGAAGAAGCAAAGTCGTTTGATCTTACGGTCTGTTTCTCAGAAATCACGTTACCAGTGAAGCCTCTGAATGACCTTGTTCCCCTGTAGGATAACCGCCCTTCCCAATCTCCTGTGCGAGGAACAGGGCTTTTCGACAAAAGATTTTTGCGTGGGAGGTCACTTTCCCTTCTCATTTCTTTATCATTTTTTTATTTTTAATCGTTTGTTTCGAGATGTCTTCACAAGTTTCCCCCAAACCTTAAAGATTTTTGTGTAGTAGGCCACTTTCTCTTCACATTTCTTTATATTTTTTTTTTTTTTAATCTTTTATATTTTTATATTTTTTAATCTTTTATATCAAGGTTTTTTCATAAATAATCCCCAAGGCTTGAAGATTTTTGTGTGGTAGGCCACTTTCTCTTCACATTTCTTTATATTTTTTAAATTTTTTAATCTTTTATATTTTTATATTTTTTTAATCTTTTATATCAAGGTTTTTTCATAAATAGCCCCCGAGGCTTGAAGATTTTTGTGTGGTAGGCCACTTTCTCTTCACATTTCTTTGTCATTTTTTATTTTTTAATCTTATATATCAAGTTTTTTTTCATAAATATCCTCCAACGCTTCAAGATTTTTGTATAGTAGGCCACTTTCTCTTCACAATTCTTTATAAAATTTTTTTTTAATCTTTTATATCAAGTTCTCTTCATAAATATCCTCTGGGTTATAAAAATGATAGATGGTTACGTGAAAAATCACGAATTGTTTCATTTAAATAATTTTGTCATATTTAATTTATCTTATAATCACTTTTTTTAGTAAATGGGTCTTTACACTGGTTAATATTTTCATTCGTACGTTTCTAAAGACAAACCCCTCCCCCGCAACAACCCAATCCCAACCCATCTCCACCCAAATACACCCGTCTCAAAAAAAGGAACAAAATAAAAAGTTAATAACTTTCTATGTCACGTATCACAGAACTTAGTCTGCTTTAGTTCTGTTATTCCTTTTTTCTAAGATTTCTTACAGTCAAGAGTTTTCTTTGGTTTTAAAAAGATAATCTACACAAGTTCTCTTCCTCACAAAAGTAAGAAAAGAAAGTTCAAACCTCCATTTATAAGCTATTTTTCAAACGCTGACTTTTTATTGCAGTCACTGATTGAATCCAAATTTAAATAGGTCCTCCGGGTTGCTGCATTCTAAAAATTGTGATCTTGTTAGCAGTTTGTAGTTTGACGTAAAAGAAAACTATTCAGATGGCTTTGTCTGTCCGTCCGCACTTTTTCTGTCCGCCCTCAGATCTTAAAAGCTACTGAGGCTAGAGGGCTGCAGATTGGTATTTTGATCATCCATCCTCCAATCATCAAACGTACCAAACTGCAGCCCTTAGCCTCCTCAGTAGTTTTTATTTTCTTTAAGGTTAAAGTCAGCCGTAATCGTGCGTCTGGCAACGATATAGGACAAGCCACCTCCGGGCCATGGTTAAAGTTTCATGGGGCGCGGCTCATGCAGCATTATATCGAGACCACCGAAAGATAGATCTGTTTTCGGTGGCCTTGATTATACGGTGTACAGAAAGCTCGATTGCGCTGAAGAAAGTTCGGTGCATTTTTAACTTGTTTGAATTAAATTTTTCAAGAGTACCTCGTGCATCTTTTCTTTATTTTAGATACAACTGTCTGCTCTTCGACGATTTCAAGTCCTTTCAAAGAATTTTTGTGCAATTTTATGGTTACTTTGAATAAATCGTTTTAGCGTAATTATTTATTTAAGTCTAAATAAATAATTACGCAGCTTTTTGCGAAAAAATAGAACATTTCCTAAAGATTGTCATGTGAATTCATTTTGTCGCCTGAAAACTCTCACAAACAGATAACTTCTCTCTCTCTCTCTCTCTCTCTCTCTCTCTCTCTCTCTCTCTCTCTCTCTCTCTCACGCACAAACGCAGTACTGCGTGGCATCTGTTTCCTGAAAATTAAATTTTCGAGGCTTCAGCCGTCTGATCAATGTTCCCCTTCTACTCGTGTTTACGTAATCTCCCTGGAACTGAAGCCTATGGCAGTTGCTTTGTCCTCCGTGTAGTCCTGGCATAATATTTCGACTCTTCTGATATTTAAATAGTCATTTGTTGGAACAAGTGGACATAATATTTCGACCCTTTTAATATTTAAATAGTCATTTGTTAGAACAAGTGGGCATAATATTTCGACCCTTTTAATATTTAAATAGTCATTTGTTAGAACAAGTGGGCATAATATTTCGACCCTTTTAATATTTAATTTGTTATTTAAATATTTAGAACAAGTAAATAGTCATTTGTTAGAACAAGTGGGCATAATAATTCGACTCTTTTCATATTGAAATAGTCATTTGTCAGAACAGGTGCTTTATAATAATTCTCTACACGTTATCATGAATGATTCTCTGACTGACGGGTGTAACCTTATATTCCTGTAAGGAATTGTAGAGGAGAATAATTTATATATATATATATATATATATATATATATATATATATATATATATATATATATATATATATGTGTGTGTGTGTGTGTGTGTGTGTGTGTGTGTGTGTGTGTGTATATATGTATATATACAGTATATAATATATAATGAACTTAAGCACGTACAGTACTCAGATCTCTCTCTCTCTCTCTCTCTCTCTCTCTCTCTCTCTCTCTCTCTCTCTCTCTCTCTCTCTCTCTCTACTAATATAATCCAATCCTCAAGGAATATTATTATAAAAGAATCATTGATAGATAATATAGCAACTCACAATGTACTCGCAAAGTCAGGCTTCCAAATCTCTCTCTCTCTCTCTCTCTCTCTCTCTCTCTCTCTCTCTCTCTCTCTCTCTCTCTCTCTCTCTCTCTCTCTCTCATAATACCACCACCACTTTTCCCTCAGATATAATCGCCACCAAATTGTGACAAAAAAAAAAAACACTCGCTCAGTTTTATTAACAGATTTTCATTATCGCATAAAAAAACTTTTACTTATATCTCAGGATGCAGCGAGAGAGATCAAGGATTTTATATCCTATTTCATATCCTATTTTATATCCTATTTTTTTCCTCGCGGTCGTACTGTTTTTATTCATCACTGTCTTAATATTCTTTCGAAAATTGCTTCGCGTAATATCTAGGTAATTAAAAAAGGCCTATGAGAAATTTAATGGTCTGGAAATAATTAGTTTTTTCCTTCGGGTACGAAATTGATGTGGCTCCAAAAGTCACGTGACCGGGGAATTGGGAAAAATATTATGATGAATTTTTGGATTATATTTTATTAATATATTTATAGTATATATTTTCATGGTGCATTATAAGAAGCAAAAAACTTTTGATTGTAGTTTATCAATGTATATATATACTCACGGTATAGTATAAGAAGCAAAAATATTTGGATTATATTTTATTAATGTATATGCAGTATACTATGGTTCATTATAAGAGGCAAAAAATAAGAGAAAATAATGAGTAAATAGTAAATAAACAGATAAATAAATGAATATAAAATGGGGATTTTTTAAAAATATATTTGATTCATAAATTCATATTGTCATGGAACAATGTAAAAAGTAAAAACTAATGTGAAATAATGAATAAATAGATAAATGAATGAATAAACAAACAAAAGTTAACAAAAAACAAATTAATTATTTAATTACTTGTATTTCTGTATTTATTTAATTAAATTTAATTAAATATATTTATCTATTTATTTAAATAATTGTATTGCTCTATTTATTTAATTATTCGTATTTCTTTATTTATCTAAGCACTTTTATTTTTTTATTTATTTAATTGCTTGTATTTCTCTATTTATCTACTCATTTCTCAATAACAAATAAATTTTGATACCGAATAGATAGATATATAGATAGATAGATAGATAGATAGATGGATGAATAAATAATTAAATAAATAAAATAAAATAATAAAATAAAATAAGGTGATAACTCTTATTTAACGAGACCACCTACAAATCGCTTCTCCGGGAAGTCCATTTAACCTCCTTTTACTGTACCTCCTTTCGTATTCATTCTTCCACCTTACTTTCCTCCACCCTCTCCTAACAATTGATTCATAGTGCAACTGCAAGGTTTTCCTCCTGTTACACCTTTCAAACCTTTTACTGTCAATTTCCGTTTCAGCGCTGAATGACCTCATAGGTCCCAGTGCTTGGCCTTTGGCCTGAATTCTACATTCAATTCAATTCAATTCAGTTCACTAAACCTCGTCTTGGCGAGAGCGCTTGCAAGCACTCTGCGATATTTCCCGCACGGACGCGTTCCCTGTCTAGATTACACGGGGAGGGGGCGGCGACAGGGATGCTAAATTATCCCTTCTGGAAGGATACAGGATACTGCCAGTGTCCTTCGGTGGAGAGGCGTGAGGGAAACATGGCCTAGATAAATAGGCTTGCTTTGTCAGGTTTGTATTTATTAATCATAAAGCGGCTGGGATTTGCGTATTTTCTGTCTAGTGTTCGTAATAATAATAATAATAATAATAATAATTATTATTATTATTATTATTATTATTATTATTATTATTATTATTATTATTATTATTATTATTAATGATGAATAACATTATGTGTGAATGATGAACAACAAATAATAATAATATTAATAATATTATTATTATTAATAATATTATTATTATTATTATTATTATTATTATTATTATTATTATTATTATTATGAATAAGAATAAATATAAAAACTCTAATGAGAACTTTCACAACCATAAAGCAATCAGCAAGAACGTACAAAAACAACCAAGAATTAATAACAGACCAACTTGAAGAACAAGGGAATAAGCATTAGTATATAATGAAGCCTTTTATCTCGACTTCCCTATAATGAGAATTCAATTACGAAGCCTTTATAATGGTGTAACGCATTCTTTGATTCATCATTGTTAAAGGGTTTATCCTAATTCAATGAGATGATGAGTCATTCTAATTACTGCTGTTGCTAACACTCGGTTATTTAATGAAAGAGGCAATTAAAATCCAATTTAGAAAATATGATTAGCAAAAATGATAAATTTCCCCCAACAAATTAAGCTAATCAAATAAAAAATTCAAGTTAAAAATATAATTAATTTGAATGATAAATTTCCTCCAAGTAAAAGAAGCTAATAAAAGAAAAATCCAATTTAGAAAATATAATTAATTTAAATTATAAATTTCCCACATAAAAAGAAGCTAATTAAAGAAAATTGAGTTTAGAAATATAATTATTTTAAATGATAAATTTCCCCGAATAAAAGAAGAATCCTATTTAAAAATATAATTAGTTTATATGATAAACTTCCACAATAAAAGAAGCTAATAAAAGAAAAATCCAGTTTAGAAAATATAATTAATTTAAATGATAAATTTCCCACAAAAAAGAAGCTAATTAAAGAAAAATTCAAGTAAAAAATATAATCAATTTAAATGATAATTTTCACCCAGAAAAGAAGCTGATAAAAGAAAATTCAGTTTAAAAGATATGATTAACTTAAGTGATAAATTTCCCCAAGAAAAAGAAGCTGATAGAAGAAAAATTCAGTTTAAAAATATGATTAGTTTAAATTATAAATTTCCCCAAGAAAAAGAAGCTAATAGAATAAAAATGCAGTTTACAAAATATAATTAATTTAAATGATAATTTTCCTCCAATAAAGAAACTAATGAAAGAAAAATCCTATTTGAAAATATAATTAAAGTGATAAATTCCCCCCACCCCCCAAGAAGCTAATAAAAGAAAAATAATTAGTTTCAATGATAAATTTCCGCCAGAAAAAGAAGCTAATAAAAAATATTCAGTTTAAAAAATATAATTAATTTAAATAATAAATTTCCGCCCCAAAAATATTGAAATAAAAGAAATATTGTATTTAGGGAAAAATCAATTAACATCCGATTTAGAAAATATAATTAATTTCAAGGGTAAATTTCCTTCAAAAGAAAGAAATAAAAAAAAATATTGTAGTTAACTTAGCAAGAAGCAGCGCATCCAATCTTAAGGGAAAAATATTATAAAATTTCAGGAGAACTAGAAGCAACAAGAGAATTCCACAGCACAGTACTAAAAAGGAAAACGTAGCACTGAACCGTGTAGTAAGAAGATTACTGATTTCCATGGAGTGTGGGAAGAGATGGCTTGACGTGTGATGCATTACCACCTGAGGGGAGAAGGTATTCTGTTCTTGAGCTTGGCAGAGTAGTGATCAAAATAATGCCTGTAGAAGAGAGAGAGAGAGAGAGAGAGAGAGAGAGAGAGAGAGAGATTTCACTGGAAATCTTGGCGAGAGAGAGAGAGATAGAGAGATTTAAATAAAAATACTGCATTATTTTTATGTCCAACAAATTTTTTTATAGTAAAGAAAAATGCAAATTGACAGTGCAGAGCATTTTTTAAAATCATATGATACTTACTGAGCAGATTTATGTATTCACCACATTAAAAATATTCACCTCTCAGTGAAATTAACAGCGTCATATTCAACAGCAAACAAGGGACTCATTATAATCATTCATTCGACCCACACAAACATAAATAATTAAAATTGCACAACAAACCAAAAACGAATTTGACGACGTATAATAATCACAGGGACATTATTCTCTGCTTAAGTGACCTGCCACGTTCATTAAGACAGCGTATTAATGGCGCAATAAAACGGAGAAATGTTAGCTCTCGCGAAACAGCTGTTAGACGGGACGAACAACCTCAGGTTGGGTGACACCAGAAGCCTCTCCATCACTCTGAACGAGGCCAGGAGGTGCCGTCTGAACGGAAAATATATAGCCTTTTGTTTAATGGGTCACTAGAATGCTTTTCATGCTTTATATGCTTTTATACAGCGTTAGGCTGCCGAAATGATGATGCTTTGTGAATTGTTTTTAGCTTGAAAAGGTTAAAATGGTCCTTTGTTGATATGCCTGAATGTGTCAGATTACTCCGTTCCATTCTGAATGGTCTTTTTTTTTTTCTTTCTTTAATTCGGTCGTCACGCGATTGTCTGTGAAATAATAGCGTCAGGATTTGTAAAGCTAAAAGCCTTGTGGTTTCACAGACTGGAAATGTGGAAAGCTCGTAACTGGATAGGGCTATTTTTTTTTAATATGCTTAAACATCTCTTTAGCAAAAATGTCTTTTTCTGCCCACGTAGGTCTATCAGTCTGCACAGGTAATTGCATTTGTTATCAGAGTGCTCTTTAAAAAATACATAAACCTTTGATAACATTCTCTCTCTCTCTCTCTCTCTCTCTCTCTCTCTCTCTCTCAGACTGCACAGTCGTATATATCCCAATTTCACAGACGTATTTTATTGGTAAAATTCAAATCAGTAGCTATGATTAGATTTCTTGTATATTATATCTTAACACAATCTTGTTATAAAGTCCTTTTCATAGAGATCTCATTATTATTATTATTATTATTATTATTATTATTATTATTATTATTATTATTATTATTATTATTATTATCAGAGTCAGGTTTAGACACCTTGGTAACTAATCAAAGGTCGCAGGTTAACCCCTAACCGCACTAGAAGGTCAAGAAGTTAATTTATAATAAAGAATGGTAGGGAAAATAATTTAAGCATTCAATTCAAAGTTGGTCTGCGTATTTAAAAAAATATTTAATTTCCAACCCAGAAATATAGTAACACCTTTATGTCTTTTTATATACAAAACAGCGAGATATATCTTGATCCCCGTATTGGGGCAATGCCGTCAGTGCACCTCATGCGGTGCTCTGTAGGCATTACTTAAGGTTCTTTGTAGCGTGTCTTCCTTAGGCCCCTAGCTGCAACCCCTTTCGTTCCTTTTACTGTATCTCCTTTCATATTCTCTTTCTTCCATCTTACTTTCCACCCTCTCCTGGCTGTTGATTCATAGTGCAACTGCGAGGTCTTCTTCCTGTTACACCTTTCAAACCTTCTATTCTCAGTTTCCGTTTCAGCGCTGAATGACCTCATCACAGGTCCCAGCGCTTGGCGTTTGGCCTGATTTCTATAGTTCAGTTAGATATATCTTGATAGCCTCTGTCGTGAAAAAATTGAATCCGTTTTTTCCCGAAAGTCCTTCACAACGTTCAGGATATGCGAGCAGAAGGGAGAAGCAGGCGGAGGAGTTCGCGGTTCTCATTTATCTAAAAGTATGTTCGAGAAAAATTTTTGTTCAGATTGACTGCACAGGCAATGTTGTGAATATTAAAAGGGTTCTCTTTTTGATGCTTAAAAATAAATTTTGGACGATTTGACCAATGCAGAATCTTTGAATGACAATGCAAAGAGGCGACGGACCATGTAAGAGTCCCCTCTGCCTCTTTCTCTCAGGGTACCACCAGAGGTAGGCTCGTGTAGTCATTGTGCCTCTCAGCCAAGAGACGGTTTTGTTGGAAAGAGTCCGTGAGGTGTTCACCCCTAATCACTTTGTATTTTTCCCATCTAAGGCTTAGCATAGTTGATGATTCAGTCAAAGTGTAGTCTGATGATTCAGAAATAAGATTCATGTGAAATTGTAAGTTTCTGAGACAGATTTCATGGGTTTTATAGGTTTTGTGAAACTTGTCCTTTTTGGAGTTGTGTGCTTTGTAGCCGACCACGTAGTCCTTGAGGTCGTACTTTAGCTGAATGTATGTTAAATTTCCAGAGTCTAATTTTGTAATAAAACCGTAAAAACCTAACGGAATCTTGCTGGAACTTCTGTTGGATGTTTAAAGATTTTTGTCCTTCAGACCAGGTTCTCCCGAGCCGACCGACATCCCGGCTCAGAACTAGCGCGTCGGAGGTCAAAATTCCCGACAGCCTTCCGCTATGGCTCGTGATCTTAATTTGAGAACAGAGATATATATAATTAGACCTCGCTGTCTCGGGAATTAATCAAGACGGAACAAATGACAGAATTTCCATTAATATTTGATGGTAGAAGTTTAATCTCCCTTCTTCGTGAACCAGAAGCCTCCCATAACGTGTAAAGGTTTCGAATAGTTTGAAAATCAAGGATATTATCTTTTGAAGAGAGATGAGAATTTAGGTAAACATTTTATCTGAATATAGAATTTAGGGCAAAGGCCAAGCACTGGGACCTATGAGGTCATTCAGCGCTGAAACGGAAATTAACAGTAAAAGGGTTGAAAGGTGTAACTGGAGAAAAACCTAAAAGCAGTTGCACTATGAATCAATTGTTAGGAGAGGGTGGAAAGTAAGATGGAAGAAAGAGAATACGAAAGGAGGTACAGTAAAAGGAACGAAAGGGGTTGCAGCTAGGGGCCGAAGGCACACTGCAAAGAACCTTAAGTAATGCCTACAGTGCACCGCATAAGGTGCACTGACGGCATTACCTCCCTACGAGGTAAATATTTTATCGGTTTGTGGTGAGGCTTTGCAAGTAAATGAAAATAAAACAGGAAGGGTTTCTAGATTATTTTCTCATCTTAAGAAGAAACTGATTTTCAGCTCAATATCGTCACCTAGAAATTGATTAGAGAAGAATATGAAAAATTATTAGGAGTAATTGACTGAAAACCTATGAAGTCAAGCAAGGTGGATTCAGAGTTCAATTTCCCTTGAACTGGAAATTGAGAAGTTAATGTCTAACAAAAAACGAGGACTTTCCATCAAGCACTTTCTTCTTGGCCAGGTAGTTAACGTTACATCCTTCTGATACCAAGGATGCGAGTTCGAACCTCTCCCTGACGTCAGAATATCTTAGTTTTCTTTCTCCATTTCAATCTAGGCCTAGCAGTAGCGACAAGCGTTTCCGGAGCGTGAGGAAATCGAGAAGTTAAGAAGAAACAAGTAAACTATGCGCCGAAGTGTCTTCGGCGCAATCGAGTTTTCTGTACAACATATAATCAAGGCCACCGAAAATAGATCTATCTTTCGATTGTCTCAATATAATGCTTTATGAGCCGCGGCCCATGAAACTTTAACCACGGCCGAGGTGATGGCCTGGCCTATATCGTTGCCAGACGCACGATAATGGCGAATTTTAACCTTCAATAAAAGAAAAACTACTGAGGCTAGAGGGCTGCAATTTGGTATGTTTGATGATTGGAAGGTGGATGATCAACATACCAATTTGCAGCCCTCTAACCTCAATGGTTTTTAAGGTCTGAGGGCGGACAGAAAAAGTGCGGACATGAAAAAAGTGCGGACAGAAAAAAGTGCGGACAGAAAAAAGTGCGGACGGACAGACAAACCCAGCACAATAGTTATCTTTTCAGAAAACTAAAATTGTGGACATCAGAATTACTTACATCTCTGGCAAAAAAAAAAAAGAGTAACACGTAATTTCTAAATGAAATATAATTAAAATGACAAAAAAACGCATCTCCGGTGAACGTACACGTCAACACAACGCAACCGCTCGCTCTGAATAACATTAAACCTTATATTCCCGAATGATTCCGTATGGAACCTCGCCATCCATTTTAAAGATGATAGACAATTAGGAAACGGGAGACAGCTCACAGAATAATTCACCGTGTCGGGACTTCGGCCTCGGGCTAAGAACCAGATGGAAAGAGACCAAACGGATGATGGTGGAAGGTGGAACGGTTACTGTGGCGTGGAATTGTATGGAGCTTGAGGGTGACTGGTTGGGGGGCGTTTCTATCGGTAGTTCTTGTCTTTTTCTCTCTTATTCCCGTTCCTGCTTTCTGCTTCGATTGGAAATTGTTTTTGTGGTTTTATTGTTTTATTTATTCCTTTTTCTGTTTCTCTCTCTCTCTCTCTCCATCGCAAATACTTTCTCTCTCTCTCTCTCTTCTCTCTCTCTCTCTCTCTCTCTCTCTCTCTCTCTCTCTCTCTGTAGAGTATACAAACGTTTAATCTAGTACCAGCATTTATGAATGCTTCTAATACTATATTCACAGTGATTGCATAAGGAATAATCAATAAAACAAGTTAAAAATGCGCCGAAGTTTAGAACTTCGGCGCTATCGGGTTTGCTGTACAGCGTAAAATGCTGTATGAGTCGCGGCGCATGGAACTTTCAGTCACGGCCCAGTGTTTACCTATCCTATAGCGTTGCCAGACGCACGATCATGGCTGAGACAGAAAAAGTGCGGAGGGACAGACAAAGTCATCTCAATAGTTTTCTTTTACAGAAAACTAAAAAAAGGGGGTTTATATATCATACAAACTAATAATTCTTCAGCTGTCATACTCACGAAAATGACTAGACCAGTGGTTCTCAACCTGGGGGCCCTCCTCCCTACGGGCGCGTCAGCAATTTCCAGGGGGGGCCGCGAGCCCTGGGAAAAATTAAAAATTCTCTAATTATATTCGTTCCTCTTAACAAGAGTTGCCAAGAAATTGTCAAGTATCTCACTAACTCATTCCCAATAGAATAAAAACATCCCTTCTCTTTCTCTTTTTCTTTTCATTTTCCTGTAAATCTGGGAGGGAATTTTACTCATAGATGCAAGGCGGTGGGGATGCGTGGGGAAGGACCAGCTCTTAGGGGGGCGTGGTAATAAAAAGGTTAAGGACCACTGGACTTAGACCATTTTGGTTAATTCCTAAAATAATGTATTCTCTTTATGTACGCCAAGGGATCCATAATCTGCAGTCAGATCGAAGTACATATGTGCTCATTTGACAACCTTTGGTAATACATTTCGTGGTTTGCTGAATTTATGAAACGGCGCCGGAAGGAATCTAGCTATCTTTTGGATAAGGAAGAAAGAGGTACCGCTGGTATGGTCGCTAGTGTCGTGACATGCTGCTCAGATGTCGCGAGTTCGCGTCTCCCCCAAGGCGATGAAAAAATCACCGGCTCTGTATCCTGATCAGTTACTGCCGCAGTGTGGGGTCTGCGGTGGGAGGTTGAATCTCAAGTCAATGGCCCCTGTGTGCTTGTTCCATGTCTATAGGTTTCATCTACCGAAATAATAATAATATACTAAATGAATAGTCTGCAGTATTGAACAACAGGTTTCTTGTGAAATTCCATTAAATGAACTAAATACACAATTATACACATCATTTTGAAAATACAAACAAAATGTGGACATACACAATTATACACATCATTTTGAAGACTTCATAAATTAAATCAGGACAAGTTTTGTTGTTAATGTTCATTATTAATTTTCAATTCATTTTTCTCGAAGGATCTTTTTATAAATATGAGAAAGATTTTTAAGTTAACTCCAATACTAAGATTTCTATAACCCTTCCTAAAGTGGTAAAGATTTAAAGGTCAGTCTAAAACTTTAGAACAGGCAATGAACAAGCTATTGCACAGTTCTACAATGTTCTAGAGACCGAACACGTGCATTTATTAAAATACAAGCACCTTTCGACCCACGCTAGTGCCTGGGGGAACCAGGCATTAATCAGCCAGTTACCAATCTCACATAGGAATATAAGCGTCATTACACAATAGAATTTTGTTGATGGCTTCATAAATAATGATCAGAAATATTAAAACCTTGAAGAAGAAGAATCTTCTGCATTTCCTTTTAGTTGTCATCATGGAATAAAACACATTCTTATTTACAGCCAGATGAACACTGTGCTATTTGTCAAGAAATGAACAAATATTAACCAGTATTTTTAAATCTTATTTATAAAAGTCTACAGATAACTAGGGACCAGATAACCATAGTGGTTTCCGTCCAGAAATAAGCAAATATTTACCAGTATTATCCCAGTTCATACAAGGTATTCCGCGCGTTTGAAAACAACCCTTAATTTGTATCACAACTTTTCTCAAAATATTTATGCTTCGAATGGACGGGATTTCTTACAAAGTTGACATTGCTCGTGTTTTATGCAGTTCCCGATTAATGACACGAAAATTATTAGTTTATTTTCGTTGCAGACGGAGTAATGAGTGCAATTACACACACACACACACACACACACGTCATGATTGTCTGCCAATGGCGTTTTATAACAGCTTTTACACACATACACAAACACATAAACACATATGTATAAATATATATTATATATATGTATGTATGTATGTATGTATGTATGTATGTATGTATGTATGTATGTATGTATGTATGTATGTATATGTATAATACACACACATAAATATATAAATGTATATATACATACATATATACATACATCCATGCATACATATACGAACCATACCTGCAGGAATATTGTGATACTCGTCTATACCGATATAGATTAATCATCTTACACCCTATCACACAGAGTCCTTCCTGAAATCCCTGCTAGATATAAAATGTTGACTGTTTTTATTTCATTTTTTCGTGTTTTGATAGCGGCTTATCCACTAATACCTCGGCGAGGCACAACCTATCAAAAACAGTTTTACCTCCAGTGACACTAGGCACTAGGTTTTCCAGGACAAAATAGTGACTGTAGACATATAACAGGGTATTAGTTTCAACTGTTGGCTTGTTGTGTACAAGATTATTATTATTATTATTATTATTATTATTATTATTATTATTATTATTATTATTATTATTATTATTATTATTATTATTGACAGTAAACATGGCATTAAATGAAGGGTTTTTCTCTTGGTTTATTGTCTGTCAATGTTTACTGTTATCATTATTGTAATTATTAGTGACACTAAACATATATCTGTTTTTTTTTACTGTTGGCTTATTATTATTATTATTATTATTATTATTATTATTATTATTATTATTATTATTATTATTATTATTATTATTATCACTGACATTAAACATATAACTGGGTATTGTAATACTTTCAATTGTTGGTTTATTGTGTACCTAAGTTGTTATTATTATTATTATTATTATTATTATTATTATTATTATTATTATTATTATTATTATTATTTTTTTTTTTTTTTATTGACTGTAAATATACAACTGGGTCTCACACTTTTATGTTGGTATATTGTCTATCTATTATTATTATTATTATTATTATTATTATTATTATTATTATTATTATTATTATTATATTATTATTATTACTCTTTTCAGATTAGGAGGGCCTGAATCTTGAACACACTTCTGAAGTCAAGTAGACGAAAGCATTCTGCAGATACACAGAAGTATGAAACAACGTCTGATCTTTGAAGATGAAAAAAGAAAGAAGTATAACAGCTGTCTAACAAGAGGCCACTGGTTTTATTCTGCAGTTTGTTGGAGGTAAGTTTCATGAGGAGCCAAATAAATAGTTGTTTTTATAATTTGAGGATGTCAGTCGACATAATTTTTTTTAGGAAACATTGCTGTATGGATAAATGTTTTTTTTTTTCAGGATTCAAAACATGAATTTTATTGAACCAAATAATGACCCTCTTAGAAAATATGGAAGGATGGGTAACACTGAAAACAGACTTAATAAGAATTAAATTTATTTAATAAATGCAAAGAATTGATAATATTTCTGAGGATTATACACATGTGTGTGCCTGCACACACACACACACACATATATATATATATATATATATATATATATATATATATATATATATATATATATATATATATATATATATATATGTGTGTTTGTGTGTATGTATGTGCGTGTGTGTATGTGTGCTATATAATAACATTTAAAATTCCATAATAGGGTCATAGGAACTCAGTGAAGTCTTTGAACTACCAGAAGTCTTAATGGACACTTTGTGTAAGACAGCTAAATAAAACAGTTGGAAAGAGAAAATGTTAACTGTATTAAGGTAAAAAAAAATATTCAATGCTAAATTATACAATAAGAGAGCCCAGATAGCCAAGAAGAAAGTTAGAGAGAAAAAGACAGTTAGAGAGCAAAAGAAAGCGTGTAATTCTAACAGAAAGAGCAGTCCTGAGTACTGCAGAGGGAATAAAAACAGTCGGTCCTTCAGAGAAGTAAAATCCCAGGTAGGAAAAAGTTTAATGAATAAATGGATCTCTGGATAAAATATGCAAATGGAGTGAGATGCACTCTGGAGTGAAATGCAAGTCCTGGGTTGATGGAGGCGCCATTTTGAAGATCTGTTGAAAGTTCAAGATAGAAAAGAGGCAGGAATTTATGATGGAAGGGTGGGAAAGGGTAGTTTAAGTTTGTGATTACTTATAAAAGTGACTCATGAATATAAATAACACGTTAGAGTATGAACAGGTAACAGAAGTTGATTGAATGACTGGTGAAATGCTTGGTAAGTTGGATGAAGTGTACATAATTGGCTGGCCAGAGTTAGTGTGGTATGTCTGGACGAAGGAAAAGTTCCAGAGGGAATGAGTGGGAGGAATAATAGCTTCATTGCGTATTGAAAGGCTGACCATGGTGTGTAAGGTATGTCTGGACAAAGGAAAAGTTCCAGAGGGGATGAGTGGGAGGAATAATAGTTTCATTGTGTAATTGACGGGCTGACCAGGGTGTGTAAGGTATCTCCTGACAAAGGAAAGGTTCCTGAGGAATGAGCGAGAGAAATAATAGTTTCATTGTGTACTTGATGGGCTGACCTTGTTGTGTAAGGTACATCAGAAATTCTCCTCTGATAATGAGTGGGAGGATTAATAGTTTCATTGTGTAATTGAGGGCTGACCATGATGTGTAAGGTGTATCCAGACGATGGAAATGCTCCTGAGGGAATGAAGGAGAAGAATTATAGCTTCATTGTGCACTTAGGGGTTGACCATGTTGTATAAGGTATGTCGGACGATGGAGAGGCTCTGGAGGAATGAGTGACAGGAATAATAAGAAGCTCAAGAACTGGTCTGTAAAAAAACTTTTCACATACATTCTCTCTCTCTCTCTCTCTCTCTCTCTCTCTCTCTCTCTCTCTCTCTCTCTCTCTCTCTCTCAACAGACTTTCTTTCAATTCTGTCACATGTCTCTCCTAGGTTCATTAATGTCAAAAACAATATTTTGCTTTCCATTTCAATCTTCTCATGTGACTCTAATGATAAATGACTTCTGTTCGTGCTTCTGTGAATTAAGCTTACATCCCCATTCCGAGAACGTCTCGAGTTGTTTTAATTGCCTAATTAAAACGAAACTGTTGCTGTTCGCAGCAAACTTCACAGTGAGAGAGAATGAATCCGAAGAGTTATTCCAGAGCTATTTCGTAATGCAATCTCAGAAACGTCATTGAGGCCTATGATGTAATGGGCTTTAAATACATTGACAAAAGGAAGAATGTGTCGATGATAATCTTATCTGGTTCATATCTAATTGTTTGTCACGTGAACGCTTGTTGAGTAGTGTCTGAATGTTTCATTGTATATGAAAATATATTATTCTCGAGGTAGAGCGAATTGGATATTAAACGATATTTAAAGCTTAATACTTGTATATGCATCACGGTGATGTGATAAAATTATATATATATATATATATATATATATATATATATATATATATATATATATATATATATATATATATATATATATATATATATATGTATGGCCGTGTGGTTAAAATCGCGTCACTGTAGTCCTGAGTTCTTGTCTTCCGTGATTCAAGCCCACGAGACGACGAACTTATTATCAACTAAAAATTCCCCTTCGGGTGACATATATGAAAATATATTATTTCCGAGGTAAAGCGAATTGGATATTAAAGGACGTTTGTAGCTTAATGCTTGTATATGAATCACGGTGATGTGATAAAAAATTCATTCATATATATATATATATATATATATATATATATATATATATATATATATATATATATATATATATATATATATATATATAAATATATATATATGCATATATATATGCATATATATACAGTACACACATATGTATATATATATATATTTCTGACTCACATCAGGATCAACCCAGGTCTTTCAATTGAATGACAGAACTGCTGCCAACCAAGCCACACAAGTCACGGCGGTCTTGTCTTTCAGCTGAAAGACCTGGGTTCGATCCTGATGTGAATCAGAAATTTATTTCTGTTCCACATGCGATTGCGTGTTGATAATTTCAATCATATATATAATATATTATTATTATTATTATTATTATTATTATATATATATATATATATATATATATATATATATATATATATATATAACATTAAGAATAATATATATATTTTATGTTTTTTTGTTAATTAAACATTTCTGGTTCGCCCGAGATATTTTTGGTCGAGTGAAAACGCGAGTCAGTCAGTGCCTACGTGTTTGCGAGTCATCATAGGAAGTGTAGATTTCTCGTTTTGAGTCCAGGGTAGGCATTCGGGTCCGGTGATTTTCTGGTGAAAGACCCATCTTTGTGGAAGACTTTCTCGAACAGCCAGTGAGGTGAGCTGAGACTTTGATTTTCAAAAGCCCAAATGGGCTTTATCATTTTTTATATTTAACTTATACTGTTCTTTCCATATGTAATCCTTGCTTTGAATATCTTTTGTTTTTTAATTCCCGTTTTGGTTTTTAATGCCATTTTGGTTTTTGTTACATTTCTTGAATTTTTATTGCCATGTATTTTTAAGTGTGGTGTTGGGTCAGTTAAAAAAGTTAAGTTTATATTAGTTTTACCAGACCACTGAGCTGATTAACAGCTCTCCTAGGGCTGGCCGGAAGGATTAGACTTATTTTACGTGGCTAAGAACCAATTGGTTACCTAGCAACGGGACCTACAGCTTATTGTGGAATCCGAACCACATTATAGCGAGAAATGAATTTCTATCACCAGAAATAAATTCCTCCAATTCTTCATTAGCCGGCCGGAGACTCGAACTCGGGCCTAGCGAGTGCTAGGCGACAACTCAACCGACTCTTCCAACGAGGAACTGTAACGTGGATGAGATCCCACATCTGTTTTCTCTGTGCTTGTTTTAAAAAGTTCTTTTTTTTCCTTTTTATTTCCTCAGGTGTTGTAATTAGAGGTCAAATAAATGGAAGGGAACTTGACATACCTTGACTTCGGTCATGTAGAGACTTAATTAGTTGAAGTTGGTGTCACTGTGGTGTATATTAGTTGGACTTGTTTTTGTGTTGCCATTTCTGGGGTATAGGTTCGTCCTTTCCCCAGTACAACTTTAATTCATTCCTAACCATTTACCACGTTAGACTCTTGAATAAACTGTATTTTTATAGACATGATTTTGCTGTTAAATCTTGACTCGCTTAGTAACTTGGTTAGAGAGAGAGAGAGAGAGAGAGAGAGAGAGAGAGAGAGAGAGAGAGAGAGAGAGAGAGAGAGAGAGAGAGGCTAATGGAGTTAAGTGCCAGCTCTGTTTCACACCGACAAACCTTATCGTGATACCTCTCGAGGTAAGAGCTAACAGCCTCATCGAGATTGTAATATATATATATATATATATATATATATATATATATATATATATATATATATATATGTGTGTGTGTGTGTGTGTGTGTGTGTGTGTGTATATATATATATATATATATATATATATATATATATATATATATATATATATATATATATATATATATATATATATATATATATATATATGTATATATATATATCTTTTTAATACATGATTAATGAGCAGTTATTTTAATCCCTATATCACAGTCAATATATGTCAGTATGTCTTAAGCAGACAAATCACTTCATTCTTTTAAGATTCAAATAACATTAGCTGTCACAGTAGCGGTTATATTTCTCTCATTCAACAATAAGGTCATTTTGATACATACCTAAGACACTCTTCCAGTCTTATTTAGAGTAAACGTCATTCTTTCAGTCTTATGTAGAGCGAACGTCACTCTTTCAGTTGTAATTAGAACGAACGTCACTCTTTCAATCGCATATAGAGCGAACGTCACTTTTTTCAATCGCATTTAGAGCGAACATCACTCTTTCACTCGCACTTAGAACGAACGTCACTCCTTCAGTCGTGTTTAGAGTGAACGTCACTCTTTCAGTCGTAATTAGAGCGAACGTCACTCCTTCAGTCGCATTTAGAGCGAACGTCACTCTTTCACTCGCATTTAGAGCGAACGTCACTCTTTCACTCGCATTTAGAGCGAACGTTAATGTGTGTGAACGTCACTCTTTCAGTCGTATTTAGAGCGAACGTCACTCTTTCGATCGTATTTAGAGCGAGCGTCACTCTTTCAAACGTAAGTAGAGTGAACGTCACTCCTTCAATCGTATTTAGAGAGAACGTCACTCTCTTAGTCGTATTTAGAGTGAACGTCACTCTTTCAATCGCATTTTCAATCTTATTTCCACTCTTGTTGCAGTTTCGTAAACGATCTCACTTCTCCACAAGCAAGAGACGAAACCATTTACCTTTAAATGCAAACCACTTGCTTCTTCCGTTTTCTGTTGCACTGAGGCATTGTGGGAACTCTTCTTCTTTTGTAATCACTCGGTTAATTGGAGTACTCGGGCTGAAAGACGACGCACTTTGCTCTGCTCATCTATCCCATGAATGCAAAATGAGTCTCATTTAACGGATGTATACTTAATCGTCATGCGAGGAAGCTTTTGGTGTTTTCTGGGGGTTAATTCGTACAGGTTAATTAATGGGTGGTATCCAAATTCGTCAGCTTATACATAATTCGTAATGCATTTGTTATTAATGTTTCGTAAGGGCTAGGAAATGGTGTTAAATTTTATTTTTTGTGAATATAAATGATTTAATATAAGTTTCTGCAAGGACAATAAAATACCATTTACTTTTTTATGAAGAGAAATGTCTTAATACAACATTTGTAAGGACCAGAAAATAGCATTTATTTATTTTTTTTGAATAGATATGTTTTAATATAACATTTGTAAGGACATCAAAATAGCGTTTGCTTTTTTATGAATAGAAATGTTTTAATATAACATTTGTAAGAACGCGAAAATAGCATTTATTTACTGTTTGTGAGGAGAATTCATTTAATATATTTCCTTTTCAGCAAAAGTGAAGTGTTTGAACTTAATGGATATAATATATACAGTATGTAATATATTGTTAATGTCACTGGAATACCCCAGTTAATAACATAGTTCCAGTGATATTACAGTAAAGCTACGGGATCAGTGCATAATAACACCAGTGGGTTATAAAGAAAGTAATGTTTAATGCGTAATACTTAGTGACATATTAAATTTTTAAAAAATCAAAATGCAACTAAATGTATTATTGTGCTTAATAGATAATAGACAGATATACTGTATTATATATATATTGTTACGCTCTGCTTCTAATACTCTTAAATTATTAGTTAGAGAAACGTAAATATTTAGATTACCCAAGGCAATTATTCAAACACTGATCAAATTAATAAAAATATTATTTAATATTTAATTTAGTATTACCGAAAAATCAAATAAATATATATAGTAGTGAAATCACTGGATACTTATGCAATACTAAGTATTAACACTCTTCACACAAAGAAATACATAAGACAATAAATTTAATAACGAGTAAATACTCAAATACACAGCACTCACTTAATACAGAGTAAACACTTCATAATGCTAAGTCACGTACATATAAGAAAAATACAAGAGAATCAATACTTTACCCATACTATTAATATAACTTTTTCACTTTACATCCTTTCGTAATATTAGTTAGTATAATTCACAACTTGTCAATACAATTCCAGGAGACACACTGGTACGTACGAGACTAAGTAGCCAAGTAAACTTTTAAAGGATCAAAACATCAGAACTTTACTCTTTTTAGAAAACAAGGAGGAAAAATACAATAACATTACACTCCTAATCAAACCTACACTGCCATCTATTGGAGGACCCTCGCATCTCATACGAAAACAAATACAAATAAGTCAAGTTATAACATACCTCCTCTTTAAAATCGTCATTATAACCAATGAGGATAAACAAAAATTACAATTCATAATATAACAAAGACAAATTCTTACAATTTTACATAACAGGATGCCTGGATAAAAATCTGCACGCAAATTATCCTTTCCCTTGATGTGATTCACATGTAGATCATAGTCTTGCAAGGATAACCACCATCTCATTAGTCTCTTATTCTTAGTCTTCATTTTCTGCAAGAACGTAAGTGGCTGATGATCAGTATATACTTCAATAGTGTATGGGGACGAATGAAGATAAGTATCAAACTTCTCCAAAGCCAAAAAGTAGGCTAAGAGCTTCCTTTTCTATTGTAGAGTAGTTAAGCTGATGGGGTTTAAACTTTTGCGAGCTGTACATCACTGGATGTAGTAAGAAGTCTTTGCTTCTCTGCAGAAGAACTGCTCCTACTCCAATCTCACTGGCATCTACTTCGAGGATAAACGGACTTCCAAAATCAGGAGATTTGAGAACTGGGCTTGAGACTAACAAAGTCTTAGCCTTGTCGAACCCTCCTGGCACTCTGAGGTCCACTGGAACTTTTTCTTGCTGCTTGTCAGATCAGTCAATGGAAAGACAAGTTCCGAGAAATTCTTACAGAATCTTCTGTAATACCCGACCATCCCTAAGAAGCGTTGAACTTCCTTCCGACAGGTAGGTTCCTTCACAGTTAAGATGGCATTCACCTTGGCATTAACGGGTGCGACTTCTCCACTCCCGACAACATATCCGAGATACTGAATTCAGGCATAACCAAAGTCACTCTTCGCCAAATTCAGTGTGAGGTTTGCGGCTTCCAACCGAGCGAATACCTTCCTTAACGTCTCTAGGTGGCTATCCCAAGTATCTGTAAAAACAATAATGTCGTCCAAGTATACTGCAACATTGGATAAATCCTTCAAAACATCATTCATGAGCCTTTGAAATATAGCTGTAGCATTCTTTAATCAAAAGGTAACACCTTGTATTGAAAAAAGTCCACTAGGTGTTACAAACGCAGTTATGGGTTTTGTGGATTCTGACAATGGTAGTTGATAGTAACCTTTAAGAAGATCTATACGAGATATAAATTTTGATGAGCTTACCAAGTCAATAAGATCGTCAATTCTGGGTAACGGATAGCAGTCAGAAACAGTAAGTTGGTTTACCTGACGATAATCTGTGCATAACCGATATGTACCATCTGGTTTTCCTACTAGTACACATGGAGATGACCATGGACTATGGCTGACTTCGGCCAAACCATGTTCTAGCAAGAAATCTACCTCTTTTTTCATGATGGTCTTCTTGTATGGAGATACTCGATACGGAGCGCTCTTACTTAATACAGAGTAAACACTTCATAATGCTAAGTCACGTACATATAAGAAAAATACAAGAGAATCAATACTTTACCCATACTATTAATATAACTTTTTCACTTTACATCCTTTCATAATATTAGTTAGTATAATTCACAACTTGTCAATACAATTCCAGGAGACACACTGGTACGTTACGAGACTAAGTAGCCAAGTAAACTTTTAAAGGATCAAAACATCAGAACTTTACTCTTTTTAGAAAACAAGGAGGAAAAATACAATAACATTACACTCCCCAATCAAACCTACACTGCCATCTATTGGATGACCCTCATCTCATGAAAACAAATACAAATAAGTCAAGTTATAACAATATATATATATATATATATATATATATATATATATATATATATATATATATAAATTATATATACATGTATGTATAACTGAACCACGAAAATATGTAACATGATGAATATATATATATATATATATATATATATATATATATATATATATATATATATATATATATATATATATATATATATATGTATATATATATATATATATATATATATATATATATATATATATATATATATAAAGGCATTGCCACAAAGGCAGGAGAAACGACAGAGTGGTGCTAGGCCTTTCGACTTATTGTCCTTTACTAAGTGGCATTGCCTTTATTTATAAATATATATATATATATATATATATATATATATATATATATATATATATATATATATATATATATATATATATATATATATATATATATATATATATATATATACATACACACACACACACACACACTCTTTTATAACTTACTCTTTTAGGGCAGAATTCCCGGATTTTACGTTTTGTATCATAAGTTGATGAGGCAATTAGCAAGGACATAATTAGCAGAGTTGTTTTCGAATACTCCTCTGCGAGAAAAATAATGGAAGTATAATTTCACTCAACCGATAATTTTCTTCAGTTACATGTTTTCTCTCTCTCTCTCTTTTTCTCATTAATTTCTTTCCTTTTTTTGTCAGGTTTATATTAACTGAAGGTATAAAAATGAATGAGGGGTAAAATTAACTTTTTTCTTCGATGTGATGTAACTACTGCTCTATATCCATAACATTTTCTTTTCTTCTTATTCTTCTTCTTCTTCTTCTTCTTCTTCTTCTTCTTATTATTATTATTATTATTATTATTATTATTATTATTGTTATTATTATTATTATTATTATTATTATTATTATTATTATTGCTACAATGAACGAACGTGTCGTTCAGGAGAGGAATAAATTATTATTATTATTATTATTATTATTATTATTATTATTATTATTATTATTATTATTATTATTATTATTATTATTATTAGCGGCCTTACAAATTAGTGTACACAGAACGATGCCCAATAATATCCATATTCTGACCTCGATCGTATAGTATCATTATTATTATTATTATTATTATTATTATTATTATTATTATTATTATTATTAGGTACACAGAACGATGCCCAATAATGTCCATATTCTGACCTCGATCGTATATTATTATTATTATTATTATTATTATTATTATTATTATTGGTTTCCTTACAAATTAGTTCGTGCACGGTAGCCAAAAATATCCATTTTCTAACCTCCAGTGTACTGAACAGTGCTCTGTCGTGACCACAAATCACTATAATGGAAGTACTTGGAATAAAACGGCATGTACACTGCTTCTAAATCACTCTTGGAAGTGATATATAGATGATATAATTCATTTACTGCCTCTGCTATTCTAATTTATCACGAGCAAACGTGATTCTGTATTGGTGTTAGCCTGATTTCAGGTGGATGGGGAATTGTTTTTGTATCTAATCTTCAGTATTTTTATGCATAACTGCTTTCTATACGTAGATGCAAAGTTAATAAAAAGTAATGATAGTTTTTCTAAGACATGTGGTATTGTTATTTTTATCGTGTGCGCTATTTGGCTGATGTAATAGATTACATAAAAAATAAAATTCATGTTTTTTGAGTGAAAATATATATTTAATGAATTTGTCAAATTCTTAATAATCTTCTTGTTGACCTTCAAGCATTTATTGTCTCTTAAATAACATAGTTCGAGAAAAAGCTCAACATTGTAAAGAAACCGTACAAACAGCATGAAATGAAAGTAGCATGACTTTTGATAAAAGTGAATTCAGTTACTTCAGTTTTTTTTCTGGGGAGGCGGCAAATTTGTGCCCCTATAATTCAAAGTATTCTCTATCACCTTTACCCTTACACACACAAAAAAAATTATTATTCCTTGTACCCATCATACGGAACTTTTCCCATTTCCAGACTTACCTTGCAAGCCCTGGTCAGCACCTCAATCACATTTTTACTACCATGTTGCAGCATCTTGCTTGTAACTCACTTTATTCATCACAAGTATACAAAAAAATTAATTATTCCTTTCACCCATTCCTTGGGAATTTTTCCTTTATCCAGACTTACCTTCCAAGCCCTGGTCAGCACCTCAGTTAATTCATCGCAGGTTTCCATTTTTGCACTTTTAATTGTCCTCTTTACATCTTACAAAGCATCATCATCATCCCTTCCTGTCTCCTATCATTCACCTCTGCCTCACTTCTGTCTTCAAAGTACTCGCTCTATCGATCAAAGATTGGATTCTCTTCAGACAGCACATCTTCATTCGCATTTTATTTCATTTTGAAATCCATTTGCTAAATAACTTTTCTCTGTATATCTACCACCTTGTCAATAAATTATATATACATATATTTGTATATATATTATATATATATATATATATATATATATATATAATGCATATTAGAAATATATATATATGTGTGTATGTGTGTTTGTGTGTGTATGTTTGTATGTATATAAGCATTAAGCTACAAACGTCCTTTAATATCAATTCGCTCTACCTCAGGTAATATATTTTCATATATATTTGAAGAGAATTTTGTAGTTGATAAACTAAAAATTCCCCTTCGGATAACTTTATATATGAAAATATATTATTTCAGGCAAGCAATTGGATATTAAAGGACGTTTGTAACAATTTTGCATATGAATCACGGTGATGTAATAAAATTCATTCATATATGTATATATAAATGCATACACACACATATATACATATATATATAAAGGCTTATCATAGTACCATCATTCCCCTTCCTTAATACGCAGCCAGAATTCCGGTTCTCTTTAGCCATGAGTTTGTCGAAATATTCTCGACGGCTTCGTTAATCACGAAGGCTCCGCCGTCTGGAAAATCGTCCTTTTAATGGAGTAATCAACCGTCATCTTCTGGAAATTAACCTGCCTGGAAATCTTGTTTCCCTTCTTTTTTGAATTTTTTTTTTATTTCTAATTTCTTACGTCTTATTTCGTCGGTTTTGTCCTTCAAGCGACTCGTATTAAGGTTTTTCATTGGATTTTTTTTTTTTATAAATTCAGGTGGGTTTTTCATGGGATGTTTTTTTTTAATAAATTCCGGAACCTGGCCAGGATTTGAAAGTGCCTGCTGAGTTCTGCTTTGGTAATCGAAAATGGGTTCAGGTTTATTTTTGTGATAATTTTCATTTATTGGTACCAACCTCCCCGTAGGGGGGTAGTGCCGCCTGTGCCGGAGGTTGGTACCAATAAACGAAAATTATCACACAAAAAATAAACATGAACCCATTTCAAATACAAAAGCAGAACTCAGCAGCCACTTTAAATCTGGGTTCAGAATTTACTAAAAAAAGCATCCCCATGAAAAACCCACCTGTTTAAAAAAAAAAATCAATGAAAACAATAAGAGTCATGAAGGACAAAACCGACGAAAATAAGACATTATCAAATTGAAAATTTTAAAAAATTCAAAAAGAGGAAACAAGATTTCAAACAATTAATTTCAGATGACGACGGTTGATTACTCCATAAAGGACGATTTTCAGACAACAAGCACTGTAGGCATTACTTAAGGTCCTTTGCAGCGTGCTTTCGGCCCCTAGCTGTAATCCCTTTCGTTACTTTTACTGTACCCCCTTTCATATTCTCTCTCCCATCTTACTTTCCACCCTCTCCTAACAATTGATTCATAGTGCAACTGCTTTGAGGTTTTCCTCCTGTTACACCTTTCGAACCTTTTTACTGTCAATTTCCGTTTCAGCGTTGAATGACCTCATAGGTCCCAATGCTTGGTTTTTGGCCTAAATTCTATGCTCAATTCAATTAGCACCAACCTTCTCTCTCTCTCTTTCTTTCTTTCTTTCTTTCTTTAAATCGTCAGCTGGAAAACCGTAACAGACAGATAACAGAGCCAAAAGGGCTCCACAACTTTGAAAGTATCTTAGAGGTTTATTTTGTTCTAATTTTTGGTTATTAGTACCAGTCCTTTTCTTTCTTTCTTTCTTTCTTTCTTTCTTTCTTTAAATTAGATCCTCAGCTGAAAACCCATGAGGGCTCCATGGAGAGAGAGAGAAAGGGAATTCATAGGAAAAAAGTGATAAATAGATAAGTATGAAGGAAGAGAAAATGAAACTTGAGGTTTCTTTATTCATCTGCCTTTACAAAATTCAACTGTGGAAATTCTTATACAGGAATGGCAAAAAAAAAATCTTTTGCTTATTATAACTGATTATTCGTTACTCATAAAGAAAATCATTCCCTTTTGGTAACCTCAGAATCCTATTTCCAGTTCATTTGAAAAAAAAAAAGCCTGTCTATAAAAGTCTAAATAACCTTTATAGATCTGAAAGGAAAATATGACAATATCAAAAATCATATACATCAAAATATACTACAAAATGGTTTTCATTTTTATAAAAGTTCAAATAATCTCTATAAATCTAAAAGGAAAATATGAGAAATATAAAAACAATTTATTCCAAAATATTCTACCCAACGCTTTTTACTTGCTTTGTGATTGCCCAACTAACAAGGCTCAGAAAGAAGTGAAAAATCATTTTAAATCCGAAAAGTAAGATTTTAACATCAGAATCAAAGTTTACATAAATTGGTCTGGCCAGAACTCGCAAGCTTAGAATTTAGAGAATATAAAACTCCAGGTACAAAGAGAATCTGGCATTTATCAATAAATAAAAAATTGGTGTTTTAAATAAATATAAGAAGGTGCACAGTGAATTGAACTGATAGAGAATTTGTGCCAAAAGGCCAAGCACTGGGACCTATGAGGTCATTCAGCGCTGAAACGGCAATTGACAGTAAAAGGTTTGAAAGGTGTAACAGGAGGAAGACCTCGCAGTTGCACTATAAATCAACTGTTAGGAAAGGGTGGAAAGTAAAATGGAAGAGAGGGAATGCGAAAGGAGGTGCAGTAAAAGGAACGAAGGGGGTTGCAGCTATGGCCCGAGGGCATGCTGCAAAGAACCTTAAGTAATGCCTACAGTGCACCACGGAGAGGAGTGCACATTGGAACAAGCTCAGGACATAGGAAGTGGAAAGTAACTTGTTGAAAGCAAGTAAAATTTTAATGAGAAACGAAACCTTTTCAAAATATACATAAATGGAAGAGTAACGATTTTTTACGGATAAATGTATCGAAATGAAAAACTATATTAAAGCAAAGATTAGAGGAAAGAAGGAAGCTGATGATTATGAACTGAGATGTCTGATAGTGCCTGTATGTATGAAAATTAATTTGGAAGAGATAAATGAGGTTTGTACCATTAGCAGTATTTATTATGAGGTGTTTAGGAAATAAATACTGAAAAGATTTTAAAGGGAGCTTACATGGTGGTAATAACAATCTAAAAAATAAGGTTATTAGGTGAAAGTTAACGTCAAGTGAAAGTGAACCTTAAGTGAATGTGAGCCTTAAGTGGTGAAAGTGGGTTTTAAGTGAAAGTGAACTTTAAGTGAAAGTGAACTTCAAGGGAAAAGGAACTTCAAGTGAAAGTGAACTTCGAGTGAAAGTGAACTTTAAGAGAAAGTGGACCTTAAGTGAAAGGGAACCTCAAGCGAAATTGAACTTTAAGTGAAAATGAACTTAAACAGAAAGTGAATTTTAAGTGAAAGTGAACCTCAAGTGAAATTGAACTTTAAGTGAAAATAAACTTCAACAGAAAGTGAATTTTATGTGAAAGTGAACCTTAAGTGAAAGTCAAACTCTCAGAAGGGAAAGAAAATCGAATATTGTGTGACTGTGCCAAAACCATACAAAGTAACGAGAGGTTTTTCACAGCATATATAACAGGCCTTATAATTATCTCTGTAGATGAGATTAATCAGTTCCATAATGATCAGGTAACAAACGAGGTGCCTTCTTACTATCCTCAGGTGTTCGGCTAAATAGCTCGTTAATGAAACAATGCTTTGATTTCTTAATTAATCAGATGAATGCATCATAGGTAGAGAGGACACAGATGTCTTAGTGAGATTCTTATCTCTTTCTTTATGAATTTCCTCTTGAGAATTGTTAGATAAGGTGGAGTTTACACTCTGGCCAAGGGCTTGTTGCTTAAATGCTTATTACTCTCTGGTACTTTGTTCGTCCTCTTTAGATGACTATATAGCATCCTCTTGTCTTTATTGTAACTGGATTTCAAATAATCTATTTTTCTAATTTTATCAATCAATTATGTGTCTATTGTGTCCTCTTGTGAACTACTGGCTGTTTTAGTGACTCCATCATGGTATTTGCATAATCCTCATACACTCTTTTCAAATGTTTAGTAAAACAAGAATTATCTTCCACTTCCTCCTAATGTACTTCCTCTCAGATGCACTAGCCTAAACACACACGTAATGATCAGATACACATCCAGCTACTCCTTCTCTAACCATTACCCTCATGGGCAAATGTTCCTATCGCTCTGTTTCACCAACAAATGTAACAAAACCTACCATTTTCCTCGTCCATAAGGTTCGTTTTGTATAACTAAAATTCATACCATCCATTTAATTAATACTTCTCTTACATTCAGATCACTCAGCGCAACCAGTTTTCTTTTTTCATTTTTTTCTGGAAACGCAACTTGGTAGCAGCTTGATTTTTACAGAGGTATTCTATTTCTAAGTGACACTTTTCCAGCACTTGCTGATGTCCACTCGCTTTAAATATTTTTTGCCAGCTGCACGTATTTTGAACAACAGGATACCTATGACCTATGTTACTGCATTTGAATTATTCCACACTTTCCCGCAGTCTGCAGCGAGACAATCGCTGCTGTTTTTTCAAGAGACGTTTATCCCTCATTTATACCAGGCGCAGTCCCTCGTTTCTA
>NC_089780.1:24772665-24780165 GCF_040412425.1 Macrobrachium rosenbergii | reverse complement strand
AAACTATGTCACATGCCACTCGCTACCTCGTTAAAAATTCCACAGCAATGCAAAGCAAAGTACGTAAATGCTCGTTTGAAAAACATGACATTCTCTTTAGCATTGCAGTTCATTCCTTTGATAAAGTTTTTTTTTTTTTGTTCCCAAAGTTTTACTAACACCCGGTGTTCCTACTTAACACGACTGAAAAATTCATAGAGAGAGACTCAGTAAATACTGAAACGTAATACTAATTATGAATAATTTGTCCCAGTAGAAACGTTGGACATTTGCAGAGCAAGAGTTTAAACATTGGTCAAGCGACAAATGAACGTCATTTAGACACGCTTTTGTTTACACAGATATTACTTGTTGGTTGTTCTATAATTCTGTGTGTATTTATATTATTGAATGGGGTTATAGCTAGACAGACAAGCAGTCACAACACAACATGACATCACAACAACATATACAGTCACATAATACGACAAACACGAGAAACTACGAACAATGACAATACAACACTCTCAAATCAACACATACAATCACATCACATGCAAAATAACGCATACAATCACAACACAACACCTACAATCACAACAAAACACGTATAATTACAAAACAACACATACAGGCACAAAGCAACACAACACACACAATCACAACACAATTGCAAAACCTCGACACGTTTTTAAGTATATGGAGAATTTATGTCAGTGTCAAGAAGTACTAATATTTTTCAAATTAAAATCATCAAACTTCCCAAACAACAAAAAATACAGTATGACTTGTTTTCACAGAGAGAGAGAGAGAGAGAGAGAGAGAGAGAGAGAGAGAGAGAGAGAGAGAAGACTGATGTTTTCGCAAGCCTGATAGTAACTAATCACACTCCATTTCCGGCAATGTCATTTTAATGAGACACTTTTAGTGATTCGGACCCGTCCCTCAAATTGAGGTGGAAATGACTTAATGGCTGAGAAAATTGCATAATTAGTGACGTCACTGGAGGGCAAATTATTACGCGTTTGAAGAAATCACAGAAATTTTTAAGGGTACTTTTTTTATAATTGTTGTCTTCTTTAGTAGTTCTTTAGTAGTTGCTTCTTTCAGAGATAATCCTGTTCAGAATGAATGATCTTGGTTTTAGTAAGATTGGCCTCTAATATGTGCATATATATATATATATATCCATATATGTATATATATATATATATATATATATATATATATATATATATATATATATATATATATATATATATATATATATATATATATATATATATATATATATATATATATATATATATATATATATATATATATATACATATATATAATGACTGTGAAATATTTTCTGTTTAAACAGTATTCCGTCAAATATAAGGAGCCCATAAAAACGCCAAAATGTAGAAAGTAAAGGCTACATTTCAGAGACCAAACTGTTTCTCTCCTCAGGCAAATAGTGAATGAGAAAAAGTTACAGAAAAGCGGTATTTATACCAGAAGGTCCATAGGTCAGCCGTTACGTCACTCCAGTTGACAATTTCTCTTTAATCTTCTTAATCGCTGGTTGGAGGAAGATTTTATCTTTAATATCTGAATCCCAGGCGCCTCTTGAAAGATTCATGTTATTTCTTTTTTTAATCAAGGCTGAGTCCACCACGTGGCTTTTGAACCAACAATTGCTGCTATAAATTATACGAGACATATTCCAGTTTATTCTGTGATTATAGTTACTTATGTGGTTAAAAGTAGCGTAGCTCAGTTGTCCGTACCTAACTGAACTTTTATGCTGTATTAATCTCTGGGGGAGTGATTTGCATGGAAAGCCGATATAAGATTGGTCACAATCGAGGCAAGGGATTTCGTAAACCCCTGTGTCTTTTGGGGGACTGGCTTTTGTCGGACATTAATCAAGGATTTGTCTTCGGTATTTGGGTAAATAAAAGCAAAAGGGTTAGAGAAAGCGATCCACAAATACAACACTGTTTTCTGCCGTCCCCTCCAAAACAAGACCAGAGAGATGCACAACAAAAAATAAAAATCCCACACCTGGACAGGATTAAGACTTTGATACAGACACCTGGAAACTCTAACCCTTTGGTTTTACCTACCCACATACCTCAGCCAAATCCTTGAATAACGTCCAACTTTTAAAAGTCATACCCCAAAGACACATGAGTTTACGAAATCCCTTGCCTCGATTGTGACCAATCTTATATTGGCTTCACAGGCAAATCACTTCCCCAGAGATTAATGCAGCATAAAAGTTCAGTTAGGTACGGACAAAAGAGCTCAGCTATTTTTAACCACATAAGCAACTATGATCACAAAATAAACTGGAATATGTCTCATATAATTTATAGCAGCAATTGTCGGTTCAAAGCCAGATGGTGGAATCAGCCTTGAATAAACAAAGAAACACTATGAATCTTTCAAGAGGCGCCTGGGACTCAGATTTTATAGATAAAATCTTCCTCCAACCAGCGATTAAGAAGATTAAAGAGAAATTGTCAACTGGAGTGACGTAACGGCTGACCTATGGACCCTCTGGTATAAATACCGCTTTTCTGTAACTTTTCCTCATTCACTATTTGCCTGAGGAGAGACACAGTTTGATCTCTGAAATATAGCCTTTACTTTCTACATTTTGACATTTTTATTGGCTCCTTATATTTGATATTTATTATATATATATATATATTTGATATATATATATATATATATATATATATATATATATATATATATATATATATATTATATATATATATATTAACAAACTTATAAATAAGAAGGAATTAAATAGGACTGTGGTAACAATATATATATATATATACATATATATATATATATATATATATATATATATATATATATATATATATATATATATATATATGTATATGTATATATATATATATACAGTATATGTGTTTAAGTTATATATGGTATACATATACAGTATATAGTTATATATATTTGTTATCCCAGTCCTTTGAAATTTTTTTTTTTATTTATAAGTTCGTCATTAATTATGTTTCCTCAGAAAAATAGTTATAAACTGGTGCAACCATCCGTAAATGCCTTGGTTAAAAAAAAACTGCTATGGGCCGTTGAATAAATGCTTTGGATGCCTCTAGTTGAAATTCGCCATTGTCATGCAAGTCACAATGACTTAATCAGTGCTGGTAAGTCTTGTCTCTCCCTAGAAGCGAAGATTCTGATTAAGAGAGCGGATTCCTCTCTCCATGGGAAACTGGGAAATTGACCCTTATGCTCTGATGTCCCAGGAATTCTTTCAGATCACTTAGTTTTCTGAAATAGAAGTGGAGGGGCTGGGGGGTTAACGAACCACTACCCAAAATCCAGACCAAACCTGGTCCTTTAATACCAAGAATTACCTTAGGTGACATCATGGTGCTTCCGGGAGGTTTTCTGAGAAATGAAATTTCCCTGCTAATATTTGCCAAAAAAAAGGCAGCACTGAGGCCATCTATTGGTGACAATTCAAAACTGCAGGAGAATGTGATAATTGGAGAGATAATTTTTTTTATGTTGCATCAAAGCTTTCTAAAATTATCTAGGAGAACATTATGCAAAATTGTTCATTTAGCAGAGCATAATGTCTGCTTTCAGCAAGATTTTGGAAAAATTGTAGATATGTCTAATTCATTAATCAGAAAAATGCAATCATTTAAACATAACTGAATCTGTTTATACATATAACCTAATGCATAAATTATTCTTGCTGTGATTTCAAAATTAATACAAAAAAAATTAATCCAGTCATCACAATTTAAATCAGCCGCATAAATTCATTTAAAAAAGAATTTTTAAGTTTGTTATGATTCCAAAATTAAGAAAAAAAACTTCATCCAGTCACCACAAATCAAATCACCCACATAAATTCATTAAATCAAAAGAAAAAACTTCATCCAATCATTACAATTTAAATCAGCCGCATAAATTCATTAAAAAAATTTTTAAGTTTGTTATGCTTTCAAAATTATGAAAAAAATTATCCAATCATCAAAGTTTAAATCATCCACATAAATTCATTAAAAAAAAAAAAGAATTTTTAAGTTTGTTATGATTTCAAAATTAAGAAAAAAAAACTTCATCCCATCACCACAGTTTAATTCAGCCGCTTAAATTTATTAGATAAAAACGAAGTTTCAAGTTTTTAACGAGAAGGCTAATGAGGACCGGCCAAAGCAAACACCAGGAATGACTGTTTTCCTTCGCGAATCGAGAGAAAACATCCTGTGGAGATTCTGGGAAGAAGGAGGCGCCAAGCAGGAAGAACGCATTATGCAAATCTGTAGCGAAAGCATTGGAGGGTTGAAGAGAATGTCTCGGCAGGAATTAAAACGGGAACCCAAGTGGGAGTTGCCGTTGTTTTGAAATGATTCCTCTAGATATGTTGATGTTTCTAATTCTCTGGCGGTAATTTGATAGTCGAATAAGACCCACTGGGTATGACTAAGCTTACACAGAAGAAATTTATCATTAATGAAATTCCTTCTATAATAAATGTATTGTGTTTATTCATCCGCAAATGCTTTTCTTTCTGATTTTCTGATATTCTTGTGGTAATTTGATTGACGAGACAACCTCACTGAATAGAACTTGGCTTATACGAAAGGATTTTATCAATAATGATAAATTCGGTATTACTGGATATAACTAATCTTTTACAAAATATATTTATAATTACTGAAACTCTTCGGATAATAGAATTTAATATCTAGCGTTTTTGTGTTCAATATCCAGCTGATCTGAGGGAAAGTTTTCGATGCACTTATTTTTTTTAACTTTGATTTGTTTCAAGCTTCGGAGATTATGATTATTGAGACGTACGTATAAGTGAAGTATTTTTATCGTCTTGCAAATAGGAATTCTTAGAAATAAACACTCCGTTTTTTACGCAAATCTGTTTCAGCGCCTTATGCATGAAGAATATAGCGTTTTGCAAATAAAAAAAAAAATATATATATATATATATATTTGTTTTTCGTTTAATTCGTAAAAAATAAATATTCCGTTTTTTACGTATATCTTACTTAGCAACTTATACATAAAGACTGTAACGTCTTGCACATAAAAGTAAAAAAAAATTAGTATTTATTTTTCGTTTAATTCGTAAAAATTAAATATTCAGATTCCTACGTAAATCTTATTTAGCAACTTATGCATGAAGAGTGTGATGCGTCTTGCACATAAAAGTAAAAAGAAATTAGTATTTTTCGTTTAGTTCGCAAAATGATTTATACTTCCCACTAAGTATAACGTATATTACCATCAGGAATCTTCATGCAGACCAAAACTCTTATAATGCCAAATTAAATCATCATTCCATGATACATACACACACATTTATATATATAAATATGAAAATAACATCACGATTTACTCGTCATAAAAACGAATTTCGGAAAAACTTGACCTATGTCAAACGCTCGAGGAAAAACCAGGTCAAAGCTGAAGCGATTGTTTTTCCCAAACGTGGAGGAATAATTATAATTTTTTTTTCATTTTTTGGAGGAGCTTAGGGTGGACACATTCCCCAGAGAGTGTTTTAAACCAGTTTAAGAATAGGCCACTATATTTTAAGAATCCAGGTCATGGCAGTGAATGATGACTTATTTTTACCTTAAATGAGCTTTGGTGTTTGACAAGCGCCCTTTGCAAACATTATATAGTTTGCAGAAGTAAATTCAGTAGTTGCCTTCAATCTATTGAAAGCCTTTTAGATTTTAATGAAATAGTTTTTTTTCAGTCGATTAATAGCATATCATCGAATAGCCTCTAGGTCGGGGCCTGAATTTTTTTCTGACAAAGAAATATTTCTCTGCTACAAATTTTTCTCGGTTAAAAAAGCACTGAAGAATATATTCTGTAAGCGTATTCACTCATCAACTTGATAATGTGTATAGAATTATTATTATTATTATTATTATTATTATTATTATTATTATTATATTATTATTATTATTATTATTATTATTATTATTATTATTATTATACAGAAGATAATCCCCTATTCAAACGGAACAAGCCCACCAAAGGGGCCACTGACTTGAAGTTCAAGCTTCCAAAGAATATTACAGCGTTCACTTGAAAGAAATTACACAAGATAACAGGAAACAGAAAGATGACAGATCACTTATTACAAGACGAAGACACGACGGATACACAAGCCACAATTAATGCCAACGCAGTGGAAATTTTCCTGGTCATTTATCCGGCTCAGAAATTCGCTCCCGGAACAATACACTTCATATTTCTTATTAAACTTTACGTCTTCGTTTTATAACCCGGAAACAAAGAGTTGGGAGATTTATCCTCCGCAATTGCAGTTAGAAGACTTCCTGCAAAGTCCTGAAAATTTAATCCACTTAGATTGAGAGACAGAGATAAGTGTCCATTTGTCTTATTGCTTCGCAGACGAGCGGCAGATGTTTGCAGTCAACTCTGACAATTTCATTTTTTTCCCCAAGGACGAGCGAATTGAATTTTAAAGCTTCTTTCTTTTTTTTTTTTTTTATTTCTTTTTGAATGAGGTTCGTTCTGGTTAGGAATTGCATACAATGGCCAGTATTGTTGAGTTTTAAAGATTCTTTCTTATTTCTTTTTATTTCTTTTGAATGAGATTCGTAATGGATGTGAAAGGCATACCTAAGCAGTGGCGTAGCTGGTATTCCATCAGTGGGGGCGCCTAGGTGGGGCCAAAATATTTTTGGGGGAGGGCCAAAGAAAATTACACAAAACTAATGTACCAATTCCGTAAATAGTAAAATATACTATTCTCGAATGTATATCTCCATGTAAATGAAGGAAAATAAGAGTATTAGTCATTAGTAAACTTGTATTTGAAATTATAGAGCTCAATTTTCAATTAATTTTCAAATCTTACTAAATGCAAATGTATCAAATACTGTAAGGGTTAAAGTTTAGCTACAGGGGGAATTTCAATGGCGGGGGCCGGCAGTGGGAGGGCCAAGCATCTGACTGAGTGGGCCCGGGGACCCCCTAGCCCCCCCCCCAATAGCGACCCCACTGTACCTTAGACAGTGTTTGTGAGTTTTCAGTCTTTTTCCTTATTGTTTTTTATTTTTTTTAATGAGGTATGCACAAGGTGTTGAATACCTTTAAATCTCTTTCCTTATTATTTTTTTTATTTCTTTTCGAAATAGTCTGATTGTGGTTAGGAATAACATACAATGGCTAGTATTTATGTATATTCCACCAAATAGCTATTGAGAAATTAACGTCATTCTAGTAATGCTCTCAAGATATGTGAATGATTTTACTATTGCAGCTTAAATACTGTACTATCTCACGCAAAATTAATGAAATTAACCACTCAAAATATTTCTTTTTCTGTATCTACATAAGCGTCGAAAGAAGTCGTGTGTATATACATATACACACACACATATATATATATATATATATATATATATATATATATATATATATATATATATACAATATATATATATATACAATATA
>NC_089780.1:24722665-24767665 GCF_040412425.1 Macrobrachium rosenbergii | reverse complement strand
GCGCGAATAATTATGCCGGAATTGGCAACAAATGCCATTCTGTCTCCTTCAGACGACAGTGCCCAGGATAACTGACTAGAGTGGGCTGTTGTAATGGCGATATCGAGAGAGAGAGAGAGAGAGAGAGAGAGAGAGAGAGAGAGAGAGAGAGAGAGAGGCAGTCTAGTTAACTAGTTCGAGTGATGCAGATGTTTCCTTCTAATTTTGGTTTTATTAAATTAATCTTATAAATATATCACATAATTTTGTTTTAATTTTATCAAATGATTTTTTTTAGTATATTTCGTCCAAGTAGGCTCAACATTGCCTTTTAGGGGATGTTTCCTGATAAAAATAATGTTTTGATTTTGCCTTTATTTTGCAAATGTTCAGATAATTTTGTTTTTATTTTTATAAAATATATAATTTTTTAAAAAATTGCTTCTTAGTTCTTGTAATAAGAATCCTGCTAATTTTGTTTATATTTTGATGAATACATCACAGAAAATAGGGCTCTACAAAATAGGCCTATATCCTCGTAAAGATACTGTTGATAAAAATTACCTTTAGAATTCACAGAAACCAGAAAATCAGACTCGTGGACAATTTATTGAAGGAAATAAACGACACTAGCATTTAAAAATAATCTTAGCAAAACTTCCGGTTAAACAGGAAATATCGTAAGATGTTAAACTAAACAAGTAAAAAATGCGCCGAAGTTTCTTCGGCGCAGTCGAGTTTTCTGTACAGCCACTACAGCGTATAATCAAAGCCACCGAAAATAGATCTATCTTTCGGTGGTCTCGGTATAATGCTGTATGAGCCGCGGCCCATGAAACTTTACGCACGGCCCGGTGGTGTCCTATCCTGTAACGTTGCCAGAAGCACGATTATGGATAACTTTAACCTTAAGTAAAATAAAAAGAAAAAACTACTGAGGCTAGAGGGCTGCAATTTGTCTTGTTTGATGATTGGAGGACGGATGATCAACATACCAATTTGCAGCCCTCTAGCCTCAGTAGTTTTTAAGATCTGAGGGCGGACAGAAAAAGTGCGAACGGACAGACAAACCCGGCACAATAGTTTTGTTTTACAGGAAACTAAAACTAAAAATAATTCAACGTATCTAACTGAAATTTAATTAACCAATATTTCTTAGGTTAAATCATATCATAATTTAGATTTTATCATGAATATGACCACGAAGAGGCGGAAGAGAATCCCCCCCAAAAAAATAAAGTGAAAATTTTCCAAGAAAATTCAAGAAAACTTTATTTTTCATAAAGCAAAAATGTCTTAAGTTTCCTTCAAGTCGAGGAGAGGTGAATTTAATAAGATACAAAGATTATGCGCTACTTGAAGAAAATGAAGGAGATTCTGCAGTTGTCCGTCTCTCACGTTTTGGTTTTTATTAGAAATAGTTATGTATATAAACACAAACGTGTGTGTATATGTATATATATGTCTTTTTATCACATCACCGTGATTCATATACAATCAGTAAGCTACAAACGTCCTTTAATATCCAATTCACTCTACCTCGGAAATAATATATTTTCATATATGTTACCGAAGGGGAATTTTTTAGTTGATAATAAGTTCGTCGTCCCGTGGGCTCGAACCAGCGAAGGACAAGAACTCAGGACTACAGTGGACGCATTTAACCCACGCTTCGAGCCCACGGGACGACGAACTTATTATCAACTAAAAATTCCCTTCGATAACATATATGAAAATATATTATTTCCGAGGCAAGAGCGAATTGGATATTAAAGGACGTTTGTAGCTTACTGATTGTATTTATATGTATGTATACAGATGTATATATGTTTGTATATATATATATATATATATATATATATATATATATATATATATATACACACACATGTGTAGGTTTAGGATGGATATCTGTTGGTATGTATATATATATATATATATATATATATATATATATATATATATATATATATATACATTTACATATAAATACATACTGTACATACATACATACACGCATATACATATACATACCAACTGACATCCTTCCTAAACCACTTTTCCATAAACCCCCAATAATTACCCTATTATATTAGTTTAAACCTTAAACCACAGGCCTTACTAGCCCCATCAAAGAGACATACGCTTCTTTAAACCAAAAATAAAAAAATAAAATTCCCACAAACGGAAACTGCCGCCATGAAGTAATTCTGACTGAGCTTATCCGTTAACGCTTTCTTGGGCACAGAGATAAGTATTATCTTAGTCAAACTTTCTAGCTTCCGGGTATTACGAGAGCAGATGGATGGTTTAAGTAAGCGCGCATGCGCGCTTGCTTGCTTGCTTGCTTAAAGATGTGCGCATGAAGTCATGATTACTTGGTCATTCGTGTGTGTGCGCGTATGTATATATATATATATATATATATATATATATATATATATATATATATATATATATATATATATATATATATATAAAACAATTGTTCTGTGCATTAGTAGAATTACTAAAAGGACCTCATTCAAACTTGATGGTATCTAAATACCATTGAGTTGAATGAGGTCCTTTTAGTAATATATACAGTATATATACATATACATACATATACTTGGTGTTAATTAAATATAACTTAATATTCTTAAATGATTATAATTAATTATATCATTTAGGAATACGAAGGTCCATCTATACAGAAGCATTATCTATTTCTACTTAAACTGACATAATAAAATTCCTGGCGAGAACACTGACCGAAAATGTGTAGGATTGTGTAATGGATATCCTTCATTCACAAGAACTTCGTCTTGAAATTTTAATTATGAAAGGGATATTTGTAATTAAGTCGTATATTGTATGTTTCCACTAATGTCATTTTTAGTTTTCTGTAAAAGAAAACTATTGAGACGACTTTGTCTGTCCGTCCGCACTTTATTTTGTCCGCACTTTTTTCTGTCTGCACTCTTTCTGTCCGCCCTCAGATCTTAAGAACTACTGAGGCTAGAGGGCTGCAAATTGGTATGTTGTTCATCTACCCTCCAGTCATCAAACATACCAAGTTGTAGCCCTCTAGCCCCAATAGTTTTATTTTATTTAAGGTTAAAGTTAGCCATAATCGTGCTTCTGGCAACGATATAGGACAAGCCACCACCGGGCCGTTGTTAAAATTCCGTGGGCCGCTGCTCATCCAGCATTATACCGAGACCACCGAAAGATAGATTTATTTTCGGTGGACTTGATCGTACGCTGTAGCTGCTGTACAGGAAACCTGATTGCGCCGAAGAAATTTCTGCGCATTTTTACTTGTTCTGTACGATCTGAATCAAAGAATGCTCGCATTGCTTTCTTCTTCCCATTTTTTCTTCCTTTCTTCCGTACTTTCTTCCTCACGTCCTTTCTTCCTCCCTTCATTTCTTCCTTCCTTTTTCCCTCTCCTCCTTCCCTCCTTCCTTCCTTCCTCTTTCCCTCCTTCCTTTCTTCCATTCTTCATTTCTTCCTTTATTCCTTTCGGACCGTCTCGTAGGACCTGACGATACATCCTGCGAGCTTTCAGAGCCAGAAATGAAAAGGAAGGGAGACGCGGAAATTACGTGCAGGATCCAGGAGAGAGAGAGAGAGAGAGAGATATGAAGGAGGCTTATTGAATAGAGAGTTAATGTTTGAGGATCTTAATGAGAAAGGAAATTTCTCTTCCAAGGTAAAGAGAGAAACTTGACAATTATTTCTCTCTCTCTCTCTCTCTCTCTCTCTCTCTCTCTCTCTCTCTCTCTCTCTCTCTCTCTCTCTCTCTCTCTCTCTCTCATGGAATTATTTCCTAATGCTTACTTAGACTTCAGGAATCTAGTTACTGATAAATGACACACACACACACACACACACACACACTCTCTCTCTCTCTCTCTCTCTCTCTCTCTCTCTCTCTCTCTCTCTCTCTCTCTCTCTCACGGAATTATTTCCTAAAGCTTACTTAGATTTCAGAAATCTAGTTACTGATAAATGACACACACACACATACAGTCACTCTCTCTCTCTCTCTCTCTCTATATATATATATATATATATATATATATATATATATATATATATATATATATATATATATTATATATATATATATATATATATATACATATATATATATATATATATATATATATCAGATCTATTTCTGAAACTGCTTACTTCCCAGAATGACATTTACGGGACAAATTCCAAAGAATTAATTGTTTATTTTTTTAGCGTTGTCTCTCATTAAAGATTTCCGTTTTTAAAAATTTTTTTTTATATAAAAAAGAACTCACATGTTTCCCATTCATAAAATTCCGTCATTCAAGTTTCTATTTGTCATTATGTCAAAGTCTGAATGGGAAATTCAGGCCAGTGATAAAATCCTTGAGCGTGGGAGACCTTTTGTTCGTTTATGGAATGACGCCAAAGAATTGCTTCTATTAATATTATCATTGTATCATTATTCAGTTCGGTGAATAAGGGAAAAGATAATGCAATAAATGAATAAATGAGCAACAAAGTGGCGTCAAGGAATTGTTATTTTTAATATTGTTATTTATTCAGTTCGGAGAATAAAGGAAGGATAGTGAGAAAATAAATAACGAATGAAAATGTGTGGAACAGTCGATGGAGATAGTTTGGGATGTTGGTGGTAGAGGGTTTAAAAGATATTTTCTTATGAATAATTAGCAATAAATGTTGTATGATGTTTAAATAAATCTTCTTCTTCTTCTTCTTCTTCTTCTTCTTCTTCTTCTTCTTCTTCTTCTTCTTCTTCTTTCTTCTTCTTCTAACCTTATTAATCCCACTGTATAGCAGGGTCAGCCGCTCGGGTCAACGTTCTCCATCCTAGCATCTTCTTCCCCAAGTCCCACCTCACCCATATTCCTCCTCACCACATCCACCTGTCTGATCCGCTGACGCCCCACACTCCTCCTCCTCCCCATCACTGGCATGTTCTTGGCTCTCTTGATTGGTTCCACCTTCTCTCTTCTTATTACATGGCCATAGTATCTCAGACGAGCTCCCCTAGCCTTCTCCTTTACATGACATATACCACACATTCTTCTTATACCTTGACTCTCCCTCCTTCCCAGTGGTGATATTCCAGCGATCCATCTCACCTTCTTCATCTCGACTCTTTCCAACAGTCCCTCCTCTTTCCTCTTAAGTGAACAAGTTTCTGCCCCATGTAATAGTACGGCCCTGATAACTGTAGGTATGATATTTAAATGAATAAGTAGCAATAAATACTGTGTATTATTTAAATACAAGATTATTATTTTACAGCAAAGCAGATGTCTGCAAAAGTTGTTCCTTCCTGTTCGACTCTTTGTATTTAATTTTTATTAATTAAAAATGAATATTATATATCTAAATAAAAGAATATTATTTTACAGCAGAGCAAAGAGATACAATGATATTCCTTCATCTGCGATTGTCTGTTTTTTATATTCTTAATTTTTTATTTTGTTCATTATTTTGTATGTTTATTTCTACATTCAGTTTTTCCATCAATAACAATGTATCCTAGATATATATATATGTACAGTATATGTATATATATATATATATATATATATATATATATATATATATATATATATATATATATATATATATATATATATATATATATATATATATATATATATATATATATATATATATATATATATATATATACAGTACATATATGTATAATATATGATATATATATACATATATGGGAATTGCATGAGCATTTGCTATGCAGCAAAAATATCAGTCGCATGAATTATTCATAGGTATATTTTTGTCGAGTGTACCCACCATCCATTTGCATATTTGATTTGTAAAGGTTTTTTTATTTTTATTTTTTGCAGTAGGAATTGTTGTTTATTTTGAAATATTATAGAGATAATTTATGCGGTGTTCTCAGTCTGTTTATACATGCACACACACGCGTACACACACGCGTACACACACACACAATATATATATATATATATATATATATATATATATATATATATATATATATGTGTGTGTGTGTGTGTATGTATGTATGTGTATATATATACATATATGCATATATATATATATGGAAAACTACAACATCTCTTCATAAACTAAAACATCTGAAGCACAACCGTATGAATATAAACTCTAAAATGCAGCAATGTTATTCATTTGAAGCAATCCATAATTGATTTCCATAATTGAAATGGCCAAGTATGGCCTCCATGCAACAGACACCTGAATGTAGGAAACGCAATGATGAATGAAAATTTAAATCATTCTGAACTTGAAGGATAATTGAACAGTCAAAATTGATACCTCGCATCCTCCATTTTCGTGCAAAACAAAATGTGCCTCGTTTTCAAACGAGTTGTTATTATTATTATTATTATTATTATTATTATTATTATTATTATTATTATTATTATTATTATTATTATTATTATTATTATTCGGAAGATGTACCCTATTCATATGTGGAAAAGCCTGAATAATAATAATAATAATAATAATAATAATAATAATAATAATAATAATAATAATAATAATAATATTATTATTATTATTATTATTATTATTATTATTATCATCATTATTATTATTATTATTATTATTATTATTATTATTGTTGTTATTGGAGAAGCAAATCCACAGTTATGTATATGTACATATATTTAAAGATAAATCAGTACAGATAGCTTTTGGGAACTTGTTCGGTTCCCCTTAGATTGAAAAGGGGGACCGAACAAGTTCCCAAAAGCTATCTGTACTGATTTATCTTTAAATATATGTACATATACATAACTGTGGATTTGCCACTCCATTTTAAGATTCATGCTATTATTATTATTATTATTATTATTATTATTATTATTATTATTATTATTATTATTATTATTATTATTATTATTATTATTCAGGAGATGAACCCTACTGATATGGAACAAGCCCACCAAAGGGGCCATTGACTTGAAATTCAAGTTTCCAAAGGATATTATGGTGCTCATTTGAAAGAAGTAACAGAAGGTAACAGGAAATACAGAAAGAAGAGATCAGTTATCAGAAAAGGAAAAAAAATAAATTAATAAATAAATAGATAAAAGCATAAATAAATTATTAAATTACAAGAATTTTTACAGCCGATACAGTGTATAATCAAGGCCACCGAAAATAGATCTATCTTTCGGTGGTCTGGTTATAATGCTGTATGAGTCGATTCCCATGAAACTTTAACCACGGCCCGGTGGTGGCATATCCTATATCGTTGCCCAGAAGCACGATTATGGCTAACTATAAATTTAAATTAAATAAAAACTACTGAGGATAGAGGGCTGCAATTTGGTATGTTTGATGATTGGAGGGTAGATGATCAACATACCAATTTGCAGCCCTCTAACCTCAGTAGTTTTTAAGATATGAGGGCGGACAGAAAAAGTGCGGACGGACAGACAAAGCCGGCACAATAGATTTCTTCTACAGAAAACCAAAAGATACTGTTTTTTTATATATAGAATTCAATATTCGACGAGATTCGTAGCTAATAAAATCATCAACAAAACGAAGCTACGAAAAACGTTTTCATCGGAGGCGAAATGATACATTTCCCAACCAACCGTTTGACCCAAAACAGGTCACCATTTGATGAAAGGTTTATTGACCCTATCCTCCCGAAAGAAGGAGAATATTTTTATCAATACATCAATGACAGCAAGGGCCATCAATGCAGCTGATTGAGCTCAAGTGAGCCACGGTTTGAACTGAATGCAATTCCCCTTTGAGAGTCAATATAGGCCAACCTTCCCAAAGCCTCAAAAATTCTTTTGATCTCGCCGACCAGCCCCAAGCGTTGTTGCAATGTTTGGCAAGTTTTAGAGTGTTGCCATTTTTAGGTCATTGTTTATTCCGTTGGTGATTACCGCTAAAGAGTTCTTGCAATTGGAACCTCGGAAGTTCAAGCGAAGATGCAATGCATTACTGCCCCGATACAATTCTCCTTGGATTTTAATCACTGACTTAGATTTTTATTTTTTTATTTATTTATTTGTTAATTTATCTGGTTTCCTAATAACTGATCTCCACTTTCTGTATTTCCAGTTACTTCTGCTGCTTCTTTCGAATGAACTCCATATTCTTAGGAAGCTTGAATTTCAAGTCAATGGCCTCTGTGGGCTTGTTCTATATGAACAGTGCTCATCTTCTGAATAATAATAATAATAATAATAATAATAATAATAATAATAATAATAATAATAATAATAATAATAATAATTCAGGGCTTTTTCCATATGAATATGGTTCATCTTCCGAGTAATAATAATAATAATAATAATAATAATAATAATAATAATAATAATAATAATAATAATTGAGGGCTTGTTCCTTATGAAAAAGGTTTACATTCCGAATAATAATAATAATAATAATAATAATAATAATAATAATAATAATAATAATAATAATAATAATAATAATAATCATTCAAGAGAAACACTTTCAGAAAAGAATGATCGAAGCACCTTACTACCCAGAACTCAAGCAAAGGCGAGCAAAGGAAAGCAAACGGAAGCACGATGAATAATAATAATTACCCCTCGATTATCCCTCCGTGAATAATTATGATGACGAGGAGGAGGAAGAGGAGGAGGAGGAGGAGGAAGAGGAAGACCAGCGTTATCCGTTAAACTGCAAAGGAGTCTTCTTCAACAGCATCAGTGCTTTGGAATCCCTAAGTCATTTCCCCCAAAGGGCCTCTTGGGATCCTGTGCTTTGGTGCCTTCGCACAGACAGGATTGCTTTGCATTGTGGTGACGTTGAAATTACTGAAACGTGTGATTCCATGCACGCACATATACTTACACATTTACGTACATACATACACACACAGACATATATATATGTGTAAATATATAGATATTATATATACAGTATATATACAGTATATATTATACATGCATATATATGTATATATAAACATATATATGTGTATACACGTGTGTGCGCGCGCGCATACTTGCACATTCCTCAACCCTCGCTACAAAGCTCACCCAGGGACAGACAAACGACCACTTCACGCCCATATAATACACCACCCCCCTGGGGGAAAGTAGTTTACAAACACGTCACAAATAAAGTTCTCTCTCTCTCTCTCTCTCTCTCTCTCTCTCTCTCTCTCTCTCTCTCTCTCTCTCTCTGTGGCAGGTCAGTCAGCCGGCCGGCTAATTGGGTACTATAATTCCGAGGAAAAGGACGTTTTATCGATAACACCTGCCGTAGCAAATATGGACAACCAATAGCATTTCCTGTTTCATATTTCCTCCGTCGAATGGTCTTTATTTATTGTGTGTGCGTGTTTGTGCGTGAGTGTGAGGGTGAGTGAGTGTGTGTGTGTGTGTGTGTGTGTGTGTGTGTGGGTAGGGGGAAGGGAAGGCAGGTAGGGGAGGAAAGAGTTGACTCTGATTGTACTGGTGTGTGTGTGTGCGTGTGTGAGTGTGAGGGTGAGTGAGTGTGTGTGTGTGTGTGTGTGTGTGTGTAGGGGTAGGGGAAGGGGAAGGCAGGTAGGGGAGGGAAAGAGTTGACTCTTGATTGTACTGGTGTGTGTGTGTGCGTGTGTGAGTGTGGGTGTGAGTGTGAGTGTGAGTGTGTGTGTGTGTGTGTGTGTGTGTGTGTGTGTGTGTGTGTGTGTGTAGGAGTAAGGGAAGGGGAGGGGGCTAGAGGAAGAGATAGAGTTGACCCTTGTAGTATGTACTGGTTGTATAAAAGATACTTTTGTACATTAGAATGCGTCAGTGTTGACGAATGCTAAATTTGGAAAATTCCTTTAGCTTGATTTCGTGTGTGTGTATGTGTATATATATGTGTGTGTGTGTGTATTACATGAATATTCCTTTATACAGTATGAAGAAACATAGGAGAACTAAAAGGGTAAAGATCAAAATAGGAGAATAACCTCCAAGAGAATAATGCCTACATTACATAACTTATCGTACACGATAATAGAGAGAGACAGACAGACAGACAAAGACAATAACAGACAAAGACAAAGACACAGCGAGAGAGAGAGAAAGAGAGAGACAGAGAGAGACAGACAGACAGACAGACAGACAGACAGACAGATAGAATCAGAGAGGTGACAGAGAGAGGATTAATGAAGTTTGTGTACATAATATCGAAAAGAAATAGTAAAAGAGAAATTCTAAACGAAAGCAGTTGTATACAGAGAGAGAGAGAGAGAGAGAAATCAGCTGTCTGATAAGGGAAGGAAACAAGGCACCGAAGTAGCTGCTTAATATGCAAATTCGAAAACGAACGGGACCTTTGCAAAGCATCTCCCGTTTTCCTTAGTGGGTCCTGGTTGGAGGTAAGGAGAAGTTACGCTGTTAAACAGAGAATGGGAGGGTTGGGGGTGGAAAGGGGCTTGTAGCCTAACTGTAACGACAGTGAAATGATCGGATTAACGAGAGAGAGAGAGAGAGAGAGAGAGAGAGAGAGAGAGAGAGAAGTATGCTACTTGTAAGATATCAGGAAAAGTGGAAATATGTACAGTAAGAGAGAGAGAGAGAGAGAGAGAGAGAGAGAGAGAGAGAGAGAGAGAGAGTATGGCGATGCTACTGTAAGATATCAGGAAAAATACAGAGAGAGAGAGAGAGCGACTCTCAAATAAATGGTTACAACTCTTTTGTCGACAAAAAGGTTACAACATATTGAAGCAATGTCTTAATTCAACTCAGGAGAGAGAGAGAGAGAGAGAGAGAGAGAGAGAGAGAGAGAGAGAGAGAGAGAGAGAGAGAGAGCGACTTTCTAATAAATGGTTACAACTCTTTTGTCGGCAAAAAGGTTACAACAAATTGAAGCAATGTCTTAATACAACACAGGAGAGAGAGAGACATATCTATGCAAAAAAAAAAAAAAACTTAGCAATATTACCTACTATTTGTCTCCCGATGCTGATGAAAAACTACAATTACCTTCGAGCGCGTATGATGACAGTATAATCTACATATCTAAACACAGCACACCCGGAAAAGTATTTTGAAACCTTTTTTTATATATATATTTTTTCATAGTTTCAGAACGATGACTCACACCTGTTGACCCGTAACTCTGTCAACATGATTTGCATAAAAGTCTGGCGTCCGGATAAATATTCCTTTTTGTTGTTGTACCATCAGTTAAAGTCGTTTTTTTTTTTATACAGATACTCGCTGGAGTAAACAATTTGCCATAAAATGCTGAACCTGCCATAATTATCTTCTATGACAAGTGAACTTTCAGAAGGTCAAGTTAGGTCACTTTGATGTTATGGGAATTTTTTTTTTCCCAGGGCCCATCTCATCTAAAAAGTTTATATGTATATGTAGAGGGACCTTTGATATCATATGGACAAAAATAACACTCTCTCTCTCTCTCTCTCTCTCTCTCTCTCTCTCTCTCTCTCTCTCTCTCTCTCTCTCTCTCTCTCTCTCTCTCTCTCTCTCTCATAGACTTTAGGTTTTTATCACAATAAGATGAGAAATTATGTGGAAAACTGTTGTGGTATTTTGCCTTGAAAAAGTGCAATATACTTATTGCATTCACCTCCTTTTGTTCACAAACATAAAAACAAAGAAATTAATATATAGATAGACTATTGCTTTCTGACCCTTCCTGAAAACCTCGGATGTGATAAAAAAAAACATTTTTTTCTATATTTATTTTAAGATACGTAAAACCATATTCTGATTCCGACAGGCTTATACAAAACCTAATGGAATATTAGGTCAAGAAGATTATACAGAGAATTGGTCGCTCTTCTCATTATACTAAATTTTAGTTTTCTGTAAAAGAAAACGATTGTGCCGGCTTTGTCTGTCCGTCCGCACTTTTTCTGTCCGCAATTTCCTGTCCGCCCTCAGATCTTAAAAACTACTGAGGCTAGAAGGCTGCAAATTGTTATGTTGATCATCCACCCTCCAATCATCAAACATACCAAATTGCAGCCCTCTAGCCCAGTAGTTTTTATTTTATTTAATGTTAAATTTAGCCATAATCGTGCTTCCGATAGGCCACCACTGGGTCATGGTTAAAGTTTCATGGACCGCGGCTCATATAGCATGATAACGAGACCACCGAAAGATAGATCTACAGTATATTCGATGGTCTTGAATATACCATGTACAGAAAACTCGACTGCGCCGAAGAACTTCGGCGTGTTTTTTAATTGTTTTTATTCATTCACATGAATTTCATCAGTCAGTCCAGACTCCTGCCTCCTGATTCTTGCTCTAAAACCTGACAACACAGAGAGCACGAACATAACGTAGTCGAATTAATAAGAAAAGTAGATTTTGATTATGGAAATCATCTTTTTTCAACTGAAAAATTTTTACGAATGAGACCAAACCCTTCCTCTGAAAAATATTTACGGAAAATAGATTCTCCGGATTAGTAATATCTGATCATCAAAGGCTGTGATCATCGTTTGATCTTACAAATCAAAGGATCTTATTTTTAAGCCTCTCTCTGAAATGTGCTCATACGAGACACATTTGCAAAAGTGCGATATTGTAATTCTCCGTGTTGTTATACAACTTCTCCATGACGTCTTCCAATTTTCAATTTTTTTCATTTTTAGTTTTCTGTAAATGAAAACCATTGTGACGGCTTTGTCTGTCCGTCTGCACTTTTTCTGTCCGTCCTCCGATCTTAAAAACTACTGAGGCTAGAGGGCTGCAAAGTGGTCTGTTGATCATCCACCCTCCAATCATCAAACATACCTAATTGCAGCCCTTTAGCCTCAGTAGTTTTTATTTTATTTAAGGTTAAAGTTAGCCATAATCGTGCGTCTGGCAACGCTATAGGACAGGCAACCACCGACCCGTGGCTGAAACCTTCATGGGCCGCGGCTCATACAGCATTATACGCTGTACAGAAAACTCGATTGCGCTAAAGAAACTTCGGCGCGTTTTTTACGTGTTTTTCAGTTATCCTTAATACTTCTGATTTTTTTTAGTTATATCGAGTATATTTTATAAATGTGGACATTTCTGGTGACATCAGAGTGAAGGATGGCTCTGCAATTCCGTGCAGTTGAAAGAATTGCAAGAAATGTACGGTACTCTGTTCAAAAGTGCCAAGCACCAGTAGTTTCTGTTGTTGTGAAGACAGTGAATGCTTAAAAATATCTATCTATCTCTCTCTCTCTCTCTCTCTCTCTCTCTCTCTCTCTATATATATATATATATATATATATATATATATATATATATATATATATATATATATATATATATATATATATATTTGTCTATCTATCTTTATCTTCAACTCTACCTTAGCTTCGTTCAGTATTACAATCTAGATATCAATCCTGTATTTAAATATCGTAAAATCTGTTTTTAAAATGCCTCGTATTTCAACCCACAGACTCAAACATTATCCTTTGGCTGAGGAGCCAATGTTGAACATCCAAGAATTTTCCTGAATGTTTGCCCATTCTTCCCACATCCCCACAACACATTTCCTGAATTTTCCTGAATGTTTGCCCATTTTACCCACAACACATTTCCTGAAATTTCCTGAATGTTTGCCCATTTTACCCCCATCTTCCCACACATTTCCTGAATTTTCCTGAATTTTGTCCATTTTCCCCAGAAATTTATTCTCCTGAATGTTTGTCCATTCTTCCCACATCCCTATAACACATTTCCTGAATTTTCCTGAATGTTTGCCCATCTTCCCACAACCCCATAACACATTTCCAGAATTTTCCTGAATAATTGCTCATTTTTCCCACATACCCAATTTCCAATTTTCCTGAATTTTTTCTTTCCACATACCCACAACACATTTCACATTTTGCCCATTCTTCCCAGAAACAGATTTTTTTCCTGAATGTTTGCCCATTTTTCCCACATACCCACACCACATTTCCAGAATTTTCCTGAATGTTTGCCCATTCTTCCCACATCCCGACAACACATTTCCTGAATTTTCCTGAATGTTTGTCCATTTTTCCCACATACCCACACCACATTTCCAGAATTTTCCTGAATGTTTGCTTATTCTCCCTACATCCCCCAAACATATTACCAGAATTTCCCTGGATGTTTGTCCATTCTTCCCACATCCCCACAACATGTTTCCTGAATTTTCCTGAATGTTTCCCATCTCACCACAACACATTTCCAGAATTTTCCTGCATGTTTGCCCATTTTTCCCACATCCCTACAACATATTTCCTGTATACAGGGGATATTTTTTACCGACAAGCATAAACAAACATGCACCCAGCTTTTTATAGCCAGTGTATCCGATATTTTTTTGTATGTGTGGAATATTTTTTTTCTTCCAAGAACATAGACATTCGCTTTAGGTACAGTTTTTTTTTTTGTCTCAGAAAGATACAATTTTCTGTATTGCGTGTTATTATTATTATTATTATTATTATTATTATTATTATTATTATTATTATTATTATTATTATTATTATTATTATGCAATTTTATGTATCTCAAGAGTTATTATTTTATTCTCTGTACATTTTTTATATGGATTTACCTGCAATTGTAATCATGGACATATCCATAAAGACTTTTTTTTTCTTTCAGTCAAAAACCAGAAAAAAAAGTTTTATAGGGAAATTTTCTTTACAATAATCCAATGAATCTCCAGTATTTTACTCAAGATTATCATTTCGAATCAAGCATATAATAATATAATTTATTTTTTTCGTAGTGGTGTAGTGCCATCATTGCACCCCGTGCGGTGTATGTAGGCATTACTTGAGGTTCTTTGCAGTGTCCCTTCCTTAGGCCCCTAGCTGCAACCCCTTTCATTCCTTTTACTGTATCTCCCTTCATATTCTCTTTCTTCTATCCTAATTTCCATTATCTCTTGACAGTTGTTTCAAAGTGAAACTGCAAGGTTTTCCTCCTGTTACGCCTTTCAAACCTTTCTACTTTCAATTTCCCGTTCAGTGCTGAATGACCTCATAGGTCCCAGCGCTTGGCCTTTGGCCTAAATTCTATATTCCTTCCTTTCCTCTTTTATTCATCATAGTCACTAAACTATTGGTCTATAGTAATTAAAGTATAGGTCTAGAGTAACTAAAGTATAGGTCTATAATAACTAAAGTATAGGTCTGGAGTAACTAAAGTATAGGTCTATAGTAATTAAAGTATAGGTCTATAGTTACTAAAGTATATGTCTATGGTAACTAAAGTATATGCCAATAGTACTAAATTATAGGTCTATAGTAACCAAAGTATAGGTCTAGAGTAACTGAAGTATAGTCCTACAGCAACTAAAGTATAGGTCTAGAGTAATTAAAGTATAGGTCTATAGTAACCAAAGTATAGGTCTGTAGTTACCATTTTCCTTTACGTTATATCAAAACAACCTGAAAGTCAAAATATGAGTTTCAGGCTTTGTAACGTTATGCAAATAATTATTTTCCTGCGTTAATGGCTTTTCCTTGAGAAATATTGCCCCCAATAACGAGAAGCGATTATACATTCATACATTCCATTAATATCAGACGTTGTCTCACCTTTCGTTAGATTCGCAAGAGGGAATAAGATTGCAAATTAATTGCCAGCTATTTTTTTCTATATTTTATATCTAATGCTATTTCTGCTTTGAAGGGAGAAATGTTATTGTTGTAAGAGATGGTGAAGTGGTCTCAATTTGAGTTTCGTGTGTTTGAAAATAAGATATTTGGGGTAGCAACCGTCTGGGAGAATAGACATAGGTATGCGTGTGTGTATACACACACACACACACACATATATATATATATATGTATATATATATATACTGTATATTTATGAAATCATGAAGCTACAAATGTCGTTTAATATCAAATTCACGCTACTTCGGGAATGTCCCCGATGGGGGAATTATCACCGAAGGGGAATTTATAAGTGATAAATGGATCGGTGCTGCCGGGTCTCGATCCCTCGACGCAGATAACTGCCAATGACTCAAGTCGAAGGTCTACCCATTGAGCCATCAAGTACCGATCCATTTATTTCTTATAAATTCCCCTTCGGTGACAATTCCCCATCGGGGATATTCCCTAAGTAGAGTGAATTTGATATCAAACGACATTTGTAGCTTTGTATAAATCACTTGATAAAATTGTATATAAATCACGGTGTGATAAAAATTTCATATATATATACATATATATATATATATATATATATATATATATATATATATATATATAAACTTGAATCATCATTTAATAGGAATGACTTGAAAAAGTATATTCTATTAAAAGCCGGGATTATTAGACTGCAATTCATGTGCAACAGTTATAGCCTAATCCTGTGCTCTACCAAGTTCCTGTGAAAAACAGATTTTTATTAAAGCTCTTACATCAATAGCCTTCATCTGCACAGTACCTTAAAGCATATGTTACTGAAACTTAATTTTAATTCTTTGACGTTTCAGCGTAAACCACGCGCCTTATAACTATCAAAAATCATTATATTTTGTAATTTCATGAAAAAAACAAGTAAAAAGGCGCCTTCTTCGGCGCAATCGAGTTTTCTGTACAGTCGCTACAGCTTATAATCAAGGCCATCGAAAATAGATCGATCTTTCGGTGGTCTCGGTATAATGCTGTATGAGCCGCGGCCCGTGGAACTTTAATCACGGCCCAGTGGTGGCCTATCCAATAGTGTTGCCAGAAGCTTGATTATAGATAACTTTAACCTTCAATAAAACAAAAAATACTGAGGCTAGAGGGTGGATGATCAACATACCAATTTGCAGTCCTCTAGCCTCAGTAAATTTTAAGATCTGAGGGCGGACAAAAAAAGTGCGGGCAGAAAAAAAGTGCGGATGGACATACAAAGCCGGCTCAATGGTTTTCTTTTACAGAAAACTGAAAAAATTCCAATTTCCTCGTAGAGCAGCAGTCCACTTCCATATTCCACGAAGAGTAAATATATCCCTGAAATTGCAATAAACCTGCAACGCTTCTTGAAAATAGATAAAAACCTTGCCGTCTGAGCTGCAACATTTTCTTAAACTCAAAAACGTCAAACAAATTCAATTAAGACCGAATATAACTTCCTTCTGCTTCATCGAGAGAATTGGCTTTCGTCCTCAGAGTACCTGCGAGAGAAACCTCATTTCTCGCAAAAAAAAAAAAAAAAAAGAAGAAGAAGAAGAAGAGTGAGTTGGGATATAGAAAACGGGATGAAGGTCTATATATAAACACTATAAAGAAAATGACGCAATCAGTGGGCTCGTTCAGTCGGTAAGGGACGGACGCGTCCGAATTCAATCAGGCTAAAAGCAAGGGCGTTTGGAGGTCGTTCGTTCCTGCTGCTGTTTCTCTATTTTCTCTTCTCTTTTCTTCTGTTTCCTTCTGCCTCATCCTTTCTTAACACCTCCCACCTCCTTTAGCCTTCATTCCCCTCCCCCTACATTCTACTGATACCTAATTATAAATATACGATTGACAGCATGTATAGGCTGAATTAATATCATAAGTATTTTGTTCCCATGAAAAAGAAATTAGTTTTAGTCTGACCTATAAAAATAACTATTTTCTTCTTTTGGTTATTTTAAATAATACGTAGGATAAATTTTCCTGACTATTCCTTTCAGAGAAAAATAGGTATTTCTTCTGTTATGAATAAAATAAAAGTTACTAAATTTATCATTTGAATGCAGTTGGTGACAGCAGCCAGTTTAGTGTTTGTAGGTACAAACATAATTCATGAAGTAAAATTGGATATCACTGCATTAAAAATCTAATTTATTCCTAACAAACACAAACCCTACAAGTCATTTGGGCCTCGATTTATCGAATAAAGAGAAGAGGTCAAATAAATGCCCAAAAAATCTAGAAATGAAACTGCTAACGTTTTAAAGCCAATCGTTTCTCCTTTCTGAATAGGAGCATTTCACTAGAATTTAAGACCACACCTCCATAAAAGAAACTCGCTTCCACAAACTTCAAAGTCCATTACGGCACTTGAGACTCCGAAGAGCCCAGAGAAATTAAAAAACTGGAAACCCACTAAAGTGCCTTTTTGAAGTCTGGAAACACTTTTTGAAAAACGCTTATTTCTTTTCCGGTTTAGTTTCAGCTTCGAAGGGACTCAACAATACAATGGTATGGTTCTTGTTGCCTAACGAAAATTTTTTAAAAATACACACATATATATATAAATATATGTATGTATGTATGTATGTATGTATGTATGTATATATATATATATATATATATATATATATATATATATATATATATATATATATATATATATATATATATATTTATATACACATCCTCAAAAGATCACAGTAGATGCACGTGACTTCAGTGTATAAGCGAATCCCACAGGAAAATGACAGGCAGAAGTTCAGTACCAAGCGCTTTCACGTTTATTGGCGCATCGTCTGGGCACAAATGAGACACAGAAGAAAAGAAGGTTACAAAGTAAACAAGAAGAACAAGAATACCAGATGGTTAACTGTCAAAGGGTAATAAACAGAAAGATAATCCAGGATAATCCGGGATCACGCAGTCACAAACTAAAACCATATACTTAACCATAAGAGATACGGAATCTTACCCATTCAAATTGCACAAACATGTATAAAACTGAATACTAATTTTGCTTATATTTATCAACAACTTTTTTAATTATGAAGGCATCAAGTTTAAACAAACCAAGACTTAAATTTATAACACTTCCATTATTTGACTTGATAAAACAAGATTCAATGATATTCCTTTTAACTGTGTCGTTGCACGGGATTAAAGATCTTGCTATACTCCAGTTAATAGAATGATCTGAATCTCTCATATGTACGAATAATGCATTCGATATTTGGCCAGTTCTCACAGAATATTGGTGTTTTTTGATTCGTTGTGAAAGTGATTTTCCAGTTTGTCCATAATATATTTTACCAAACTTTTTACAAGGAATTTCATAGATGCAGTGAGCAACATCTTTAGGTGAATTTCTTATTACTAAACTCTTAACATTAAAATTACTGAAAACATCATTTATGTTAAAAAGCTTTAAAATTCTAGGAATTTGTAAAAACTTTTCATCATACGGTAATATGAGAATATTATGCTTGCTAAATTGAAGTTTGTTATTAGTTAAATAAAATGTTTTCCTGGGTCTTTTCCATGCTACATTTACAAAGGTCCTTAGGTATTTAAGTTTCAAAGCATCTGGCTGCATCTATGAAATTCCTTGTAAAAAGTGTGATAAAATATATTATGGACAAACTGGAAAATCACTTTCACAACGACTCAAACAACACCAATATTCTGTGAGAACTGGCCAAATATCGAATGCATTATTCGTACATATGAGAGATTCAGATCATCCTATTAACTGGAGTGAAGCAAGATCTTCAGTCCCGTGCAACGACACAGTTAAAAGGAATATCATTGCATCTTGTTTTATCAAGTCAAATGATGGAGGTGTTCTAAATTTAAGTCTTGTTTTGTTTAAACTTGATGCCTTCATAATTAAAAAAGTTGTTGATAAATATAAGCAAAATTAGTATTCAGTTTTATATATGTTTCTGTAATTTGAATGGGTAAGATTCCGTATCTCCTGTGGCTAAGTATATGGTTTTAGTTTGTAACTGCGTGATCCCGGATTTTCCTGAATTAATTTTTTTTTATCACCCTTTGACAATTAACCACCTGGTATTCTTGCTCTTTTTGTTTACCTTGTAACCTTCTTTTCATCTGTGTCTCATTTGTGCCCAGACGATGCGTTAATAGACGTGAAAGCGCTTGGTACTGAACTTCTGCTTGTCATTTTCCTGTGGGATGTGTGTGTATATATATATACATACATGTATATGATAAAATGAACCCATAAAAACGCCAAAATGTAGAAAGTTCATTCATTAACTTTCTACATTTTGGCGTTTTTATGGGCTCTTTGTATTAGATGGAATTCTGTTTTAACAGCAAATATTTCACAGTCATATATATATATATATATATATATATATATATATATATATATATATATATATATATATATATATGTGTCTGTGTGTGTGTGTGTGTATCTATATATACATATATGTATATTGTGTGTGACTATGTGTTTGTGTGCCAGGGTGTACGTACGTATGCATGTACTGAGTGTCAGTAAATCTGTGTCTAAGTCTCCAGCGTCATAAATTTTATTTCTCAGAGGACACCATCGCAACCTATCCCTACTTTTGCATAAATTCCCTTCGTATTCACCACCTATCATCTTGAATTCTCTCCTCTGTATAGCAAAAAAAAAAAAAAAAAAAAAGGGGGGGGGGCGTCGAGTGTTTGCCGGAACTTTTCACCAATACTTCTCGAACGCTTGACTTCTCAAGTGTCGTTTCAGCCACCATTTTTTGAACGCGGTTGTTCTTCACTCGTTTGTTCTCCCTTGTTCTCCTCTCTCTCTCTCTCTCTCTCTCTCTCTCTCTCTCTCTCTCTCTCTCTCTGTTCACTGAAGGGTTTTGCAGTTGGGAATGATACGTTATAATTCAGGATGTAAAAGAATTTTATCATTGTGTGTGTAAGAATGTGTAATGCTTTACTAAGGAACGAATATATCTGCCAAAAAGTGTAGATACATTTTTATATGATAATTTGCAGTTGAAAATATACATTGTTATGCAGGATGTAAAATTTTTTATATAATAATTTGCAGTTAGGCATATATATTGTTCTTCAGGATGTAAAATAATTTGTTCAGGATGTAAAATAATTTGATTGCTGTATGCGTAAGAATATATAAATATATTTCAAAAACGAATTCTATCAGTTAAAAAGAATTGGTAATATGTAAATATTCACTTGATAATGAGCCATTTTTCTTTTTTACCTTCTGGATTTCACTATGTAGACAGTAAATACTTGGTGCATTTCTCTACACACACACACGTACATATATATATATATATATATATATATATATATATATATATATATATATATATATATATATATATATATATATATATATATATATATATATATACATATATATATATATATATATATATATATATATATATATATATATATATATATATATATATATATATATATATATATATATGTATATATCAATGAGGAGGCGGACATAAAGACTTGGTAAAAAGGGTCATTTTATTCCCGACGTTTCGTAATGTTTTTATGTATTTTGTACAGTCCTCAAAAATGTAATGAAGACATTACGAAACGTCGGGGAATAAATTGACCCTTTTTACCCAGTCTTTATGGCCGCCTCATTGATGTATATCTGGCTGTGGCCACTGCTGTTTGATATATATATATATATATATATATATATATATATATATATATATATATATATATATATATATATATATATATATATATATATATATATATATATACACACACATATATAAGAACATATTAAATCTGGCGGAAAGAATAAGCAAATATTCGCTTGATAATAAGGCAATTTCACCCTTTTAATCTCTGTATTTTACTAACTACACCCTAAAATACCAAGCACATGTTATAGAGAGAATATACAATTTAGGCCAAAGGCCAAGCGCTGGGACCTATGAGGCCATTCAGCGCTGAAAGGAAAATTGAGAGAAAGGCTAGTAAAGGTGTAGCAGGAGGAAGGAGTTGGAAAGTAAGGTAGAAGGACGTGAATATGAACGGAGGTACAGTAAAAGGAATGAAAGGGGTTGCAGCTAGGAGCCTAAGGAAGGGACTCTGCAAAGAACCTTAAGTTCTGCCTACAGTGCACCGCATGAAGTGCACTAACGGCGCTACCCCTCAACGGGGATATTCTCTGACACGTTATAAAAAAATCATTTAATAATGAAAATCTAATCTTTAAACATCCTCTAAATAATTGCTTCCAATCATTATTGGTTGATTTAACAGAACATCAGATCGTACCTCACACAGAGATGGCATTCTATAATGAAAGGTTTGAAGCGTGGAATGATGGCATTACTAAAGAGTTCTATTTGACCTACCTGATGTAAATATTCTCCCACTGCTACCCTTCCTTGTCTAAACATTTGTCTAAACATCTGTTCAAAGCTAACAGATGTGGATAGATGAGACGATATCTATATATATATATATATATATATATATATATATATATATATATATATATATATATATATATATATATATATATACATATATATATATACATACATGCATATATATACATATATATGTATATATGTGTGTATATATATATATATATATATATATATATATATATATATATATATATATCAAGATCATCTTATCTACCCACATCTGTTATCTTTAAACAGGTGTTTGGACAAATGTTTAGACAAGGAAGTTTAACAGTGGGCGAATATATACATCAGGTGGGTCAAATAGAACATATATATATATATATATATATATATATATATATATATATATATATATATATATATATATACACACACTTTTAAAAGGCTTTTTATAGTGAGAAGACAGAAATTCAGAGGGAAAGTAAATAGGAAATACAGAATTAAATATCCTGATTAACTACATGTTACAATTCAACCAAGAAAATGCGAAATAGAAAACGAAATGAAAAAAGTGAATAAGATAAGACACGAGAACACACCCAAGATGGAATCTCAAGACAAAGTAAACGCGAAAGAGGTTTTTAATCCTGCAGAGAAACCCAGCAATTTAATTTTGCTGAAACGTGAAAGTCTAAAAAAACAGAGAGGAGGGAATATCAGCATTCCAGGTGAAATTTAAAATTACCTAAAAAAAGGGGGGGGACACAAAAAGAGTTCATTGCTTTGTAACAAGGACCGAGGCATGTGAAGGTAGGAAAAGTCCCGTTTTAATTACCGTGGACCCTTCCTTTGCACAAACATTTCCTTCGGATGAAGAGAGCGAATTTTAAAACCGTTTTGGAAGCGTTGAATTACTTTGGAAACTGTTAATTTAACAGACTGTTGAGTATACGTATATGTACTGTATATGCATATATGTATATATATATATATATGTATATATACATAATATATATTCTTTTCTTTTCTTTCTTTTCTTTTGCTTTTTATTCCCATTTTTGTATGGGGGTAAGCACGAAGAGGACTTTCTGATTTGGCTTTAAAGACCTGTGGTCTCGATCGGCTGCCCTGCCTGACATCGCTTAGACCCCGGTACGTATGTTTTCATGTATCATACCAGACCCAACGCCCTTTCTTCCCAGCAGCGAAACGGGTATGGCGAGAGTTCGAGATGTGAGATGTTTTTAAAGGTGTTGTAGTGGCTTTGTTTTGTGTGTGTATTTAGTCTGTAACATCCATTTGCTTTTTAAGCAAACCTATCCGTTGATTACATATATAATCCCGGGATGTCTACACGGATAGCAAAGTGTCTGCCTCTCTGATCAGCCGGCTTATATTGAACCCGCGCCACAGACCTATCCGATGCTGCTGTAACCGACTGAGCCATCGAGGCTCCATACATAATATATATATATACATATATATATTTATATATATATATTTATATGTATATATATAAATAAATACACACACACACACACACACACATATATATATATATATATATATATATATATATATATATATATATATATATATATATATATATATATATATATATATATATATATATATATATATATATATATATATATATATATATATATATATATATATATATATATATTATATTTATATATATATATATATATATACATATATTATATATATGCATATGTTATATGCATTTATATATATATATATATATATATATATATATATATATGTGTGTGTGTGTGTGTGTGTGTGTGTGTGTGTATAATGTTTATAAACATACACATAAATTTGAGTCTATAAATCTACGATCTGTTATTCAGAATATGATACATGACTTGTTCCGACTGAATTTATGTAAATCTGGTTCAACTAAACTTTGTGTTTGTATGTGAAGTTGCCAGCCACTGATGTAAGACAATACATTTCAGATTTAGTCGAATTATAAAAACGAAGCTTCAATGCATGAGATGTAATATGGAAGTGACTTTCAATTTAGGCCACCTAAATATGTAACATGCAAGCAAAGATGATTTTAAATTAATCAGTAGAACATTAATTTTATTTAATTTTTCAGATGCGTTGAAGGCCAATAAAATTATTCCATTGCTACTAAGGATAGAATGTTATATCAAAAGAGGTAAGGTAAATGAATACGGATCATTAATACACATGAAAATGCATATCCTAAAGTATTAAATATTGTTATCAGAAATAGAATTATCTCACCGCATTCAAGATTTTCAGTTGTCATAAAAATAAAAAAATAAAATATATGTAATAAATATAAAAAAATATTTGTCATAAAAACTGGAAAAAAATATTTGTCATGAAAATTGAAAAAAATATTTGTCATAAAAACTGCAAAAAAATATTTGCCCTAAATATGTAAAAAAAAATGTTTGGTAGAATTGGTTACACTCCAGAAAATAAGTTTCTCCACGTGACCTAATATACACAGCCGTATAATCCTCTTCAATATTTGGTTCATGTTTTCCAATATCCATTACTCACAGGAGAGATATAAAACTTGCATGGCGTTAAATGAATCTTCATTTTTAATACAATTTTGCGCCGACTTTTTGTCGGATGCAAAATGGAAGAACGTACGTTTTGAAATTTATACTTTTTTTTTGTTTTGTTTCTATGCTTTTAGATTATGGTAGCAAAAACTCTTCATCCCTGATCCTGAGATGAATATATATTTTCTAATAATTTCCAATGGTAGTTTTTGTTTATTTTTTAAAATTTTCCCTTTTTTAAATGAATCCCTTTGAGAAATTCATCTCTGATTCTGAGCTAAATATATATGTTTTCTAATGATTTCCAATAAGTTTTGTTTATTTTAAGAGCATTTTCCATTTCAGAGTTACAGACTTAATGATTTTTCTGTTCTTCAAAGAAAAGATGAATCTCCTTGTACACTTTTCTACAACCCTTAATAAATGATAAACGTTTGATCTTCTCAGAATTCTGGTAAACGCATAATAGTGTAGACCTAAAATGCTCATTCAGATTACTTTGTCAATTTTTTATATAATTACTTAACGTGGATATCCACTTTTTTGTGCATATGTATTTTACTAATTAAACTCTTGTTCGTTTATGACAAAAATATTAATGAAATATTAATGAGAACTGGATTCTAGTTACGTGAAGATGTCCCTGTATTTCCAGTTTTTATTTTCGTTTTGGGCCCTTTAGCAAAAATCAGTCACAACCCGTATGGACAATCTCTCTCTCTCTCTCTCTCTCTCTCTCTCTCTCTCTCTCTCTCTCTCTCTCTCTCTCTCTGATGTCACTTTCCCATTTGGGGTTCTTTATCTAAAATCAATCACAACCGTTATGGACTCTCTCTCTCTCTCTCTCTCTCTCTCTCTCTCTCTCTCTCTCTCTCTCTCTCTATCTCTTTCCTGTTTGGGGTCAGTTAAGTAAAACCATTTACAACATTGTTTAACTCCAGTGACACTGGATCACATTCTCTCTCTCTCTCTCTCTCTCTCTCTCTCTCTCTCTCTCTCTCTCTCTCCCTTCATCACTTCCACACTTTTCCCCTTCGTAACACGACAGCGATACCTGCATAAAGAGACAATTATGCTAACAAGCAGATTACGAAAGGTGAGTTTTACCAGGGACGAGGGGAGCCGATCTAAAGAATGGGAAGCTGACTGATTAGATGGGTGGGCTGCAATTGCAACGTTGCTTTTGAAGGTTTTAAAAGATATGGCTTAAAAAAACACGATACAGATTAGCAGGTAGAGGATGACAGATACTGAGTTCATATAAAAACTCGTAGGTTTTAGTTTTCTGAAAAGAAAACTATTATGCCGGCTTTGTCTGTCCGTCCGCACTTTATTTTTTCGGCGCTTTTTCTGTCCGCCCTCAGATCTTAAAAACTACTGAGGCTAGATGGCTGCAAATCGGTATATTGATCATTCGCCCTCCAGTCATCAAACATACCAAATTGCAGCCCTCTAGCCTCAGTAGTTTTTATTTTAAGGTTAAAGTTAGCCATAATCGTGCATCTGGCAACATTATAGGTCAGGCCACCACCCCCGTGGTTTAAAGTTTCATGGAGCGCGGCTCAAGAGCATTATACCGAGACCACCGAGAGATAGGTCTGTTTTCGGTGACCTTGATCATACGCTATACAGAAAACTCGAATGCGCCGAAGTTTCTTCGGCGCATTTTTTCTTGTTGTTGTAATTTTAGAATGGCATTATTACGGAAGGCTAGGCATTTTATAATTCTCTTTTTTTTACAAGACAAATTTCTTGTTTATGTAACTACTCTTAGGTTCATTTTTCGGCCAGTTGAAATGACCACAATAACGATTTGTATTTTATTGCTGAGTAAGGTTTATTTCTATATTTTATATTATTTTTCAGTTACGTTGTATTCCGCTGTATTTACTGATTTCCATTTTTTACAGATTGTTTTCTTCTCTGTTTTGTTATGTATTTACGTATTATACCGTAAGTTTCTTTACAATTTTCTAGATTACTGTTTCTATTTCTTAATTATATTTACTACAGTTTTCTTCCATTTTTTAGATTATTTTTCCCATTTCTTTGTTACGTTCCTCCATATTTATCACAACTCTCTTTCCACAATTCCTTCCACACCTGTGAAACGTCTAGAAAAATCAGCTGCGGCATCACAGACCTCTATAATCCAGATCTAGAAGGAATTATCCAAGAAAAAGAGGAGAAACCATTTTTTGTTTTCTGCAAAAAAAAAAAGAAAAACTATTGTGACGGCTTTGTCTGTCCGTCCGCACTTTTCTGTCCGCCCTCAGATCTTCAAAACTACTGAGGCTAGAGGGCTGCAAATTGGTATGTTGATCATCCACCCTCCAATCATCAGACATACCAAATTGCAGCCCCTCTAGCCTTTAGTATTTTTTTTAATTTTATTTAAGGTTAAAGTTAGCTGTACTCTTACTTCTGGCACCACTATAGGTACCAACAACACAGGCCGCCGCCGGACAGTGGCTGAGTTTCATGGGTCGCGGCTAAGAGTTTCATGGGCCGCGGGTAAGAGTTTCACGGACCGTGGCTGAAAGTTTCATACAGCATTTTACGCTGTACAGAAAACTCGTTACATCTTATTCCCCGCGATGACGTCAGGAAGGAACTCAGTCGAGATGCTTTCATTTACACAAGACGTCTGAGAACCCACACAAAGCAAGGGTCGACTCAGAACCTTTTGTTTTTGCTTTCAATTCCCCCTGAAGTCCTTTGTTTTCGTGAAACAAATGAATTTTAGATTAAAGTCTGGGTTTCGAGGAGTTTAGACAATTTAATGTGATCAGGGAATACAGCATATTACCTTGAAGATTGAAGTTTAAGTTACAGATTGTTTTAGACAACTTAATGTAATCAGGGAATACAGAATATTACCTTGAAGATTAAAGTTTAAGTTATAAATTGTTTTAGACAATTTAATGTGATGAGGCAATACCGAATATTATCATGAGAAAGAAGGTATATTTCAAATTCATTTTTATGTAACGAGTGTTTTGTTGATAAATAATTATCAGTTAGAATTTAAAAACTATTTTCTGTCGAGGGTACAGTTGGTTCTGTAATTCCAATGATGGACAGAATATACATATCTGCCTGTAAGTGTTTACTTATAGCGTAAGTTCCTCGTTGGACAAGTCGATAGAGTTCTCGGCTAGCACTCTGCTAGGCCCGAGTTCGAGTCTCCGGCTGGCCAATGAAGAATTAGAGGAATTTATTTCTGGTGATAGAAATTCATTTCTCGAATAATGTGGTTCGGATTCCACAATAAGCTGTAGGTCCCGCTGCTAGGTAGCCAATTGGTTCTTAGCCACGTAAAATAAGTCTAATCCTTCGGGCCAGTCCTAGGAGAGCTGTTAATCAGCTCAGTGGTCTGGTTAAACTAAGGTATACTTAACTTTATTTATAGCGTATAATATTATTAGAAGGAACCATACCCTTAAGCACATAGAAACACACACACTCACACACATTATATATATATATATATATATATATATATATATATATATATATATATATATATATATATATATATATATATATATATATATGTATATATATATTATTATTATTATTATTATTATTATTATTAGAAGGAACCACACCCTTACGCACATAGAAACACACTCACTCACACACATTATATATATGTGTGTGTATATGTATGTATGTATGTACGTATGTATGTATGTATGTTTATATGTATAACTGAACCTCCTATGAACTATTTTGTTTTTATAATAATTTCTACATCATCAAGAAAACGACATTTAGTTTTACTGAAAGTCCATATTTCAAAAAAGACTGCTTCCACACCGTCCAACTGATTATTACTGAAATCATTACCAGAATTAAACTAATTATTAAACAGCTGAAATAAAAAATAACTTGAATAACAAAAATATTAAATAGGTTTAAATAACAGTAATATTATTAAATATAAAAGTAGTACTTTCTTCTCGGGGTAACTAGAAGATAAGAAAGAGCCGTATTATCATAATTATCACAAATTACTGTCATAATGCATCATAATGCTGTATGCTGCAATTATTTTTCATTAACTGGCGAGGATAATTATATGTTTATCCTGAAATTTTCTTACGAAAACAGAGTATAATATGCTTAGGTAATATACATCGTAGATTTATATATTTTACGTTATAATGCGGTGTGCTGCAATTATTTTTCATTAACAGACAAAAGATAAAATATATTTATCTTCAAATTTGATCATGAAAATAGAGTACAATATGCTTTGGGTAATATATATCTTATGTTTGTTTGTTTCATTTGTTGCCACGTGAAGGTTTTTCTTTTCATTCTTAAACAAATACTTTAATTAGGAAATATCACCAATTTCCTTATTTCTAATCAGCCGTCAGGTCAGGGGAATGCAACCAACCCTAATGATAGGTTATACGACCTTTTAAGACGCAAAGTTGGAGAAAGGCTGAAGCGCAATTGATATTATTCATTACTTGCCCATTGAAGCTGGGGAAAGCTATATATTCACCCGTGTTTGTTTTTCTCTTTGTTTATTAAATAGACTTCAAATTCCCAATGTATTCTGCTATATTGTGTGGTGGTCGGAGTTACATTAATATCATTTATGAAGTGTTTCGTCCCCAGCAGGATTCGAACCTGCAGGATTTGTTGCCTGGTTTAGTAACAACTGTAGACAGTGATTTTGCCCACCCGGCTATCGTGGAAAATAGGGGTTGATATACACTACTGTACGTATGTCTGTTGAATTCAGGCTGTCTCTCCCTCACTCTCTTTTTTTCTCTCTCTGTAGCCTATATATGTATATGTGTATATGTATATATATATATATATATATATATATATATATATATATATATATATATATATATATATATATATATTTCATATAGGCATATATATGTATTTATATATATATATATATATATATATATATATATATATATATATATATATATATATATATATATATATATATACAGAGAGAGAGAGAGAGAGAGAAAAAGAAAGAGTGAGGGAGAGAGAGCCTGAATTCAACAGACATACGTACAGTAGTGTATATCAACCCCTATTTCCCACGATAGCCGGGTGGGCAAAGTCACTGTCTACAGTTTTGCTAAACCAGGCAACAACGGTTCGAATCCTGCTGGGGACGAAACACTTCATAAACGATATATATATATATATATATATATATATATATATATATATATATATATATATATATATATATATATATACATATATATATATATATATATATATATATATATATATATACACATATATTTCAAAACACTCTCATATTTACAAGACCAAACTCGTCTCAGTAAAACTTTCAAATAATAACACTTCCCCTTTCAAAACAGAATTCCATAAAACTAAAGCCATCCAGAACTTAACAGAGAAACAAATAATATTCCATTTCTCGAATTCCTTTTTCCCAGAGATGACATTTCCCCCTTCTGTCTGCGTGATTGGCTGAAGTTAGTGCTGCGCCTCCGTAAAACATGACAGAGGATAATGTTCTGTGTTTCCTGAGGGAAGTCTACAAAGAAAAACAACGCTGGTTGTTTTAGAGGAATCAGAAGTTATCTGTTTTTTTTTTTTTTTGCTTTTTTTAAGTATGAAAACATGCTTTCATTATTGTTATTCATAATCTAAAGTCCTCTTTTTATCTTTCGAGGTAGCTTTAGGGGAAAAACAACACTGGTGGTTAGAGAGAAATCAGATTTTTTTATATTTTAATTTTTTTTTTATAAAAGATGCTTCCGTCATGGTTATTTATAATCTAAAGTCTTCTTATTTTTTTTCTTTCTAGGGAGCTTTAGGGGAAAAACAACACTTGTGGTTGAAGAGGAATCAGATGTTATATGGTTATTTATCATCTAAAGTGTCATTGTTTTCCTCTCGTGAGAGATTTAAAGAAAAACAATAATGATGGTGGTTGGAGAGACATCAGAAATTGACTGTCTATGTTTTGTTGTTTTCTAGGTAATAAAACATTTTTCCATTATGGTCATTTATAATCTACAGTCTTCTTTCTTTTTTCTTTCGGAGGTAACTTCAAAGAATAACAACATCGGTGGTTGGAGAGGAATCAGATATCTTTTTTTTAAGTATGTAAACATGCTTCCATTATGGTCATTGATATATAATTTTAAATCTTCCATTTTTTTAGGGAGATTTAAGGAAAACAACACTGGTGTTTGGAGAGGCATCAGAAATTATGTTTCTTTTTTCTTTTTTTTAGGTATGGAAATATACTTCCATTGTGATTGTTTATAATCTAAAGTTTTCTTATTTTCTTATTTTTCTTCTTCTTCTTCTGGAGCACCAGCTATTGTATAATACAAAGAACCATTAGGCTTAGCACTAACGGTAGACAGTAAATCATCTTGGAAAAAGCTGAGGTACATTAGAGGCTAAGATACTTACCTGGGAAAGACGCTTCCTGATCAATTATAAAGAGATTCCAAGAATTTAAGAAGTACCTATTTCGAGTCCTGCACCGTATACTTGTCATATGTACGATACCTGGAGAATTACACGTATGATACGCGTCTTCTTTAGAGTATATTATCGACAGCTATTTTCTCATATAGGCCGAAAAGGAGAAGAGGATTTTTTGTAATGGAAATGTTTATTTTATCAACAACTACTTTCTCATGTAGGTCAAAAAGACGATAAGGATTTGTTGTAATGAAAAAATTTTATTTTATCAACAACTACTTTCTCATGTAGGTCAAAAAGACGATAAGGATTTGTTGTAATAAACAAGATTTTTATTTTATCAACAATCACTTTCTCATGTAGGTCAAAAAGACGATAAGGATTTGTTGTAATAAAAAAATTTTTATTTTATCAACAACTACTTTCTAATATAGGTTAAAAAGACGATAAGGAGTTGTTGTAATAAAAAAAAATTTATTTTATCAACAACTACTTTCTCATGTAGGTCAATAAGACGATAATTATTTGTTGTAATAAATTTTTTTTTTATTTTATCAACAACTACTTTCTCATGTAGGTAAAAAGACGAAAAGGATTTTTTGTAATGATTTTTTTTATTTTATCAACATCAACTTTCTCATGTAGGTCAAAAAGATGAGAAGGATTTTTTTAATGAGTTTTTTTTTATTTTATCATCTACTTTCTCATGTGGGTCAAAAAGACGAAAAGGATTTTTTGTAATATATTTTTTTTATTTTATCAACTACTACTTTCTCATGTAGGTCAATAAGACGATAATTATTTGTTGTAATAATTTTTTTTTATTTTATCAACAACTACTTTCTCATGTAGGTCAAGAAGACGAAAAGGATTTTTTGTAATAAATTTTTTTTTATTTTATCAACAACTACTTTCTCATGTAGGTCAATAAGGCGATAATTATTTGTTGTAATAAAATTTTTTTATTTTATCAACAACTACTTTCTCATGTAGGTCAAAAAGACGAAAAGGATTTTTTGTAATATATTTTTTATTTTATCAACAAGTACTTTCTCATGTAGGTCAAAAAGACGAAAAGGATTTGTTGTAATAAAAAAAATTATTTTATCAACAACCACTTTGTCATGCAGGTCAAGAAGACGAAAAGGATTTTTTGCAATAAATTTTTTTTTTAATTTTATCAACAACTACTTTCTCATGTAGGTCAAAAAGACGAAACGGATTTTTTGTAATAATTTTTTTATTTTATCAACAACTACTTTCTCATGTAGGTCAACAAGACGAAACGGATTTTTTGTAATAATTTTTGTTATTTTATCAACAACTACTATCTCATGTAGGTCAAAAAGACGATAAGGATTTGTTGTTATAAAAATCGTTTTATTTTTTAATCTTTAAGTTACGTGAATTTTTATTACTCCTTAAATAACGTGAATATAACTCGGTGTGCATTTCATAACAGACACATGAATTTAAAGTACACATTAATTAGATGCTACGACCTTCTGTGTTTAGATCAATTCTATTACAAAATGGATTTATCGTGACATAAATGATTCAAAATAAAAGGTTATGATATCTCCCTATTGTATATTTCTTATTTGAATGTAGGACTTAGTAAACGAATTTTTCATATACGCATTAGTTTTGATAATAAAAATACGGAATATTTTTCATGGTAGTGTATAAGGCTAAGCAATAATAATAATAATAATAATAATAATAATAATAATAATAATAATAACAATAATAATAATAAATTCTAGAAATATTTATTACAACAGTGTAAGGCAAAGCAAAGAATATTTACCTACATAATAATAATAATAATAAAAATAATAATAATAATAATAATTTCTAGAAATATCTCTAATAGTAATGTAATGTTAAACAAACGAACTCTGTAATACGCATCTGTCTACATAACCTGCGTCACGTTTACCAACATCATGACAACAATAAACACTTCAGCCTTGCAATTGCTTAAAGTAGCAGACCATTGTGCCTCGTCGTTGAGCGCAACGAGGCAATTAAGCGTGAGAGGGTCCCGGCAACGCGACGCGGAAAAATGTAAATGAGTTTCGTTTACCTGCGAGTGAAACGGAGAAGACTGGTTGAAGTCTGTTTGCGCATTTCGTTATTCGTTTGTTGCGGCTTGCCTGATGTTTGCCATGACGAGGTGGGATATTATTAAAGCTGATATTTTTTGCTTTGTCATTTGTTACGGTTGCGTAATGTTTACATTCATTACATTTTTTTGCTTTGTCATTTGTTACAGCTTATTATTTTTTTTATTTGTCATTTGTTACGGTTGCGTAATGTTTACATTCATTACAGCTGTTATTTTTGCTTTTTTTTGCTTTGTCATGTTTATTCATTACGGCTGTTATTTTTGCTTTTGTCATTTGTTACGGTTGCGTAATGTTTACATATTTTTTGCTTTGTCATTTGTTACGGTTGTTTACATTCATTACGGCTGTTATTTTTTGCTTTGTCATTTGTTACGGTTGCGTAATGTTTACATTCATTACGGCTGTTATTTTTTGCTTTGTCATTTGTTACGGTTGCGTAATGTTTACATTCATTACGGCTGTTATTTTTTGCTTTGTCATTTGTTACGGTTGCATAATGTTTACATTCATTAAGGCTGTTATTTTTTGCTTTGTCATTTGTTACGGTTGCGTAAGGTTTACATTCATTACGGCTGTTATTTTTTGCTTTGTCATTTGTTATTTATTTTTGCGTCATTTGTTTACATTCATTACGGCTGTTATTTTTGCTTTGTCATTTGTTACGGTTGCGTAATGTTTACATTCATTACGGCTGTTATTTTGCTGTTATTTTTGCTTTGTCATTTTACGGCTGCTTTGTCATTTGTTACGGTTACGTAATGTTTACATTCATTTTGTTACGGTTACGGTTTACTGTTATTTTTTTTGCTTTGTCATTTGTTACGGTTACTGGTTCATGTGTTATTTTTGCTTGTCATTCATTACGGCTGTTATTTTTGCTTTGTCATTTATTACGGTTGTTACGTAATGTTTACATTCATTACGGCTGTTATTTTTTGCTTTGTCATTTGTTACGGTTCCACGGTGTTCATTACGGCTCTTAATTTTTGTTTTTACATTCATTACGGCTGTTATTTTTTGCTTTGTCATTTGTTATTCGTTTATTCATTACGTTTTTGCTTTGTCATTTGTTATACGGTTACGATGTTTACATTCATTAGCTGTTATTTTTTGCTTTGTCAATGTTTACATTCATTACGGCTGTTATTTTTTGCTTTGTCATTTGTTACGGTTACTTAATGTTTACATTCATTACGGCTGTTATTTTTTGCTTTGTCATTTGTTACGGTTGGGTAATGTTTACATTCATTACGGCTGTTATTTTTTGCTTTGTCATTTGTTACGGTTACGTAATGTTTACATTCATTACGGCTGTTATTTTTTGCTTTGTCATTTGTTACGGTTACGTAATGTTTACATTCATTACGGCTGTTATTTTTTGCTTTGTCATTTGTTACGGTTACGTAATGTTTACATTCATCTGTTATTTTTTGCTTTGCTGTTATTTTTAATGCTTTGTCATTTGTTATTTTTTGCTTTGTTTTGTTACGGCGTAAATGTTTATTCATGTTTACATTCATTACGGCTGTTATTTTTTGCTTTGTCATTTGTTACGGTTTGTTTGCATTCATTACATGTTATTTTTGCTTTGTCATTTGTTACATGTTTACATTCATTACGGCTGTTATTTTTTGCTTTGTCATTTGTTACGGTTATTTTTTGCTTTGTCATTTGTTTACATTCATTTTGCGTCTTTGTTACGGCTGTTATTTTTGCTTTGTCATTTGTTACGGTTACGTAATGTTTACATTCATTACGGCTGTTATTTTTTGCTTTGTCATTTGTTACGGTTGCGTAATGTTTACATTCATTACTGTTTATTTTTTGCTTTGTCATTTGTTAATTTGCGTTTTTACATTCATTACGGCTGTTATTTTTTGCTTTTTGTCTTTGTCATTTTATTTTTTTGCTTTGTCATTTGTTACGGTTACGTAATGTTTACATTCATTACGGCTGTTATTTTTTGCTTTGTCATTTGTTACGGTTGCGTAATGTTTACATTCATTACGGCTGTTATTTTTTGCTTTGTCATTTGTTACGGTTATGTAATGTTTACATTCATTACGGCTGTTATTTTTTATTTTTTGTCATTTGTTACGGTTTGTTTACATTCATTACGGCTGTTATTTTTTGCTTTGTCATTTGTTACGGTTGCGTAATGTTTACATTCATTACGGCTGTTATTTTTTGCTTTGTCATTTGTTACGGTTTGCTTAATGTTTACATTCATTACGGCTGTTATTTTTTGCTTTGTCATTTGTTACGGTTTTTTGCTTTGTAATGTTTACATTCATTCATTTTTGCTTTGTCATTTACGGTTACGTTATTTTTTGTTTACATTCATTAGACTTTATTCATTTCATTTGTTACGGTTTTTGCGTTGTCATGTTTACATTCATTCATTACGGCTATTATTATTTTTGCTTTGTCATTTTACGGCTGTTATTTTTTTGTCATTTGTCATTTATATCGTTTACATTCATTACGGCGTTAATGTTTTTGTTATTCATTACAGCTGTTATTTTTGCTTTGTCATTTGTTACGGTTCATGCGTAATGTTTACATTCATTACGGCTGTTATTTTTTGCTTTGTCATTTATTACGGTTTATTTTTGCTTAATGTTTACATTCATTATTCATTACGCTGTTATTTTTTGCTTTGTCATTTGTTACGGTTTGCTTAATGTTTACATTCATTACGGCTGTTATTTTTTGCTTTGTCATTTGTTACGGTTGCGTAATGTTTACATTCATTACGGCTGTTATTTTTTGCTTTGTCATTTGTTACGGTTGCGTAATGTTTACATTCATTAGACTGTTATTTTTTGCTTTGTCATTTGTTACGGTTGCGTAATGTTTACATTCATTACGGCTGTTATTTTTTGCTTTGTCATTTGTTACGGTTGCGTAATGTTTACATTCATTACGGCTGTTATTTTTTGCTTTGTCATTTGTTATTTTTTGCTTTGTCGGTTATTTTCTTTTTTGCGTAATGTTTACATTCATTACGGCTGTTTATTTTTTGCTTTGTCATTTTTTCATTTGTTTTAATGTTTACATTCATTAGACTGTTATTTTTGCTTTGTCATTTGTCACGTTGCGTAATGTTTACATTCATTAGACTGTTATTTTTTGCTTTGTCATTTGTCACGGTTGCGTAATGTTTACATTCATTAGACTGTTATTTTTGCTTTGTCATTTGTTTTTGGCTTTTGCTTAATGTTTACATTCATTACGGCTGTTATTTTTGCTTTGTCATTTGTTACGGTTTGCTTAATGTTTACATTCATTATTTTTTGCTGTTATTTTTGCTTTTTACATCATTTGTTTTGCTTTTTGTTACAGTTGCGTAATGTTTACATTCATTACGGCTGTTATTTTTGCTTTGTCATTTGTTACGGTTGCGTAATGTTTACATTCATTAGACTGTTATTTTTTGCTTTGTCATTTGTTACAGTTACGTAATGTTTACATTCATTACGCCTGTTATTTTTTGCTTTGTCATTTTATTTTTGCGTAATGTTGTTACGGTTGCGTAATGTTTACATTCATTACGGCTGTTATTTTTGCTTTGTCATTTGTTACGGTTTGTGTAATGTTTACATTCATTACAGGCTGTTATTTTTTGCTTTGTCATTTGTTATTTTTGCTTTGTCATTTGGTTGTAATGTTTACATTCATTAGACTGTTATTTTTTGCTTTGTCATTTGTTACAGTTACGTAATGTTTACATTCATTACGGCTGTTATTTTTTGCTTTGTCATTTGTTACGGTTGCGTAATGTTTACATTCATTACGGCTGTTATTTTTTGCTTTGTCATTTAATTTTACATTCATTAGACGTAATGTTTACATTCATTACAGCTATTATTTTTTGTTTTTGCTTTGTCATTTGTTATTTTTTGTTTGCTTAATGCTTATTATTTTTTGCTTTGTCATTTGACAAAGTTGGATATTATTGGATAAGCTATTATTTTTTCTCGTAATGTTTACATTGACAAAATTACATTTATTAAAGTTATTATTTTTTGCTTTATCATTTGTTACGGTTGCGTAATGTTTACATTCATTAAAGCTATTATTTTTTGCTTTGTCATTTGTTACGGTTGCGTAATGTTTACATTCATTACGGCTGTTATTTTTTGCTTTGTCATTTGTTACGGTTGCGTAATGTTTACATTCATTAGACTGTTATTTTTTGCTTTGTCATTTGTTACGGTTACGTAATGTTTACACTCATTACGGCTGTTATTTTTTGCTTTGTCATTTGTTACGGTTGCGTAATGTTTACATTCATTACGGCTGTTATTTTTTGCTTTGTCATTTGTTACGGTTGCGTAATGTTTACATTCATTACAGCTATTATTTTTTGCTTTGTCATTTGTTACGGTTTGCTTAATGCTTACGATGACAAAGTTGGATATTATTAAAGCTATTATTTTTTTCTCGTAATGTTTACATTGACAAAATTACATTTATTAAAGTTATTATTTTTTGCTTTATCATTTGTTACGGTTGCGTAATGTTTACATTCATTAAAGCTATTATTTTTTGCTTTGTCATTTGTTACGGTTGCCTAATGTTTACATTCATCAAAGCTATTATTTTGCTTTGTCATTTGTTACGGTTGCGTAATGTTTACATTCATTCGAGCTATTATTTTTTTGCTTTGTCATTTGTTACGGTTTGCGCAATGTTTACCATGACGAAATGGGATATTATTAAAGCTAATATTTTTTGCTTTGTCATTTGTTAAGGTTGCGTAATGTTTACGATGCAAAATTGGATAGTATTAAAGCTATTATTTTTTGCTTTGTCATTTGTTACGGTTGCGTAATGTTTACATTCATTAAATCTATTGTTTTTTGCTTTGTCATTTGTTACAGTTGCCTAATGTTCACATTCATTACAGCTATTATTTTTTGCTTTGTCATTTGTTACGGTTTGCGTAATGTTCACGGTGACAAAATTACATTCATCAAAGCTATTATTTTTTGCTTTGTCATTTGTTACGGTTGCATAATGTTTGCATTCATTACAGCTATTATTTATTGCTTTGTTATTTATTACGGTTGTGTAATGTTTACATTTATTTAAGCTATTATTTTTTGTTTGTCATTTGTTACGGTTGCGTAATGTGTACATTCATCAAAGCTATTATTTTTTGCTTTGTCATTTGCTACGGTTGCGTAATGTTTACATTCATTACAGCTATTATTTTTTGCTTTGTCATTTGTTACGGTTTGCGTAATGTTTACGGTGACAAAATAGGATATTATGAAAGCTATTATTTTTTGCTTTGTCATTTGTTACAGTTGCGTAATGTTTACGATGAAAAAATTACATTTATAATAGCTATTATTTTATGCTTTGTCATTTGTTACAGTTGCGTAATGTTTGCGATGAAAAAATTACATTTATAATAGCTATTATTTTATGCTTTGTCTTTTGTTACGGTTGCGTAATGTTTGCGATGAAAAAATAGGATATTATTGAAGCTACTATTTTTTGCTTTGTCATTTGTTACGGTTGCGTAATGTTTGCGTTGACAAAATTGCATTTATTATAACTAATATTTTTTTCTTTGTCATTTGTTAAAGTTGCGTAATGTTTGTGATGACAAAATACGATATTATTAAAGCTATTATTTTTACTTTGTCGTTTGTTACCGTGACAAAATTACATTTATTATTATAGCTATTATTTTTTGCTTTGTCATTTGTTACGGTTGCGTAATGTTTACTATGACAAAACTACATTTATTATAGCTATTATTTTTTGCTTTGTCGTGTGTTACAGTTGCCTTATGTTTGCGATGGCAAAATTGGATTCTGTTAAAGATATTCTTTTTTGTTTTGGGTATAGTTCATTGAGGATGACAGGATACATTTTGAATGCATGTATTTAATTTTCTGTTTACGATGACATTGATTAAAACCTGACATTTATTAGAATTATTCTCTCTAGTTTCAGGTGCTAGACTCTTCGAAGGCAAGCGGGCGCATTTTACATATATCTTCACTCTTTAGTTGGAGATTACTACCTCTCGAGATTACTAGTAAGTGTACTGTATATTTTTGTTTGCTATATACATTCTATATATTTATTTTCTATATACTATATATTTGTTTACTTCTAACTATAAAGTCATAATCGGGCAGTGAGATTTAGACAGTTAATTTTTATTTTATTTTTATATTATTGAGACCCAAGATTGCAATGTTGCACTGAAAACACATCTGTATCCTTCTCTCTCTCTCTCTCTCTCTCTCTCTCTCTCTCTCTCTCTCTCTCTCTCTCTCTCTCTCTCTCGGATGCTGCTCAACTTTAAATTTCTGTAGCCATAAATTCAACTTCATCAGTGACTCTCTCTCTCTCTCTCTCTCTCTCTCTCTCTCACACACATATGAAAGAAAACGCTGGAAATTTGGTAGAACGTGATGAGGACACCTTTTCGAAATATCTCAAAAATTCTGATGTAATTAACTTCTTTTTTTTTCGGTGTAATGAAGCCATATTCCTTTTTACTTTTAGGCGAGAGAGAGAGAGAGAGAGAGAGAGAATGATGACGCTTTTTCTTAACGTTTCCTTTAGATATTTCAACATCTAAAATCTGAATTTCTTTGGGAGGAAGTTCAAATTATTTCCGAGAGAGAGAGAGAGAGAGAGAGAGAGAGAGAGAGAGAGAGAGAGAGAGAGAGAGAGAGAAATTCTCATTAAATTACCCGTTCGATAAATATTACTTAGAGATTCATGAATAATTACAATCGCTAATATTGAGCCTTCAGCAAGCTAGAAAAATCAGCTGATTGCAAATTGACAGAAAGAATTATAATCTTTATAATTTCAGACTGTCTTTTTTTTTTGAGACATTAACATACAGAAATATATTTAGTTTTTAGTAATTTATTTCCTGTTTATATCGCTACTGATATTATTTTAAGTATTATTTTTTATCCCTTTGTCTGATTGTCTCTTTTATTTTTACTAATGAGTGTTAATCTGTATGAGCTCATTTATTGAATGTTATAATTTTTTGTGATGTATTTCTTCTAAGTGTGTTGCTCTTTATACAAACTTCTATTTCATTGTATATAATCCTTTTCAGCCTGTTAATAACTCTTCTGAGCTTGCGGAATAATAATAATAATAATAATAATAATAATAATAATAATAATAATAATAATAATAATAATAATAATAATAATAATTTGTTAATAACTCCTCTAACTTTATTGAATAATAATAATAATAATAATAATAATAATAATAATAATAATAATAATAATAATAATAATAATAATAATAATGAGTTTCCAACGTTATGAAAAAAAATAATTTCAGCTCAATTTAATCCGAGTGTTTATGTCTGCGCGTGTGCATGAGATTAAATGTAGCCCCCCCCCCTCCCCCCAACAACCATCCCCTGTCGAACGTCTGCTTACATGCTGATGACATGTCGTACACAGCAACGTTATTTTGACAAGCAATCTGGGCTTAATCTGAATGTGATCAAAGCGTTATTAGGCGAAGCCTAGACCTGATTATTTCGATCGTGCGAATTCGGCGAAAGTGATTTTTATCTTTTTAACGAACCTCCAGGTTTTTACGGTTTGATGTGAGATCGATATGAGGGTTTGTTGGGTTTGTATACACAAACATACGCATACACACGCACACACATACACACACACACACACAAGCGTATAGACATTACGTTCAGTAAATTAAAGGATATCTTCTTTATATACTGTATAACACATGCAAAATTGGATATACAATTTTACCTATACTGGTAAGTGAATGAGATTCATATGAGATTACGTATACACACGCACACACACACTCACACACACACTCACATACACACTCACATACACACACACAAACGAGAGCTCACGCGTCCAGACATTAATTCCACGCGAAAATTCAGGAATAGCCTTCTTGAAAATATTGTTGATACTGATTAGCATATGTTTATAATAATCTAGGTGAAACAGTTATGAGACCATTGTTATTTAACACTTGTATATTGCATTTACAATTTAACTTTGAACTCGGTTAAATGCTAGTTATATTGCTGTTCATATAAAGCACCGGAAAATTGACTTAACAGTTTAACTTTTAACTCGGTTAAATTCAATTTATATTGCCATTGATATATAACACATGAAAATTGGATTTACAATTTAACTTTTTCGCTCAGTTAAATTCCAGTTACATTATCATTCATATATAACGCGTGAAAATTGGATTTAGAATTTAACATTTCCACCCAGTTAAATTCAAGTTACATCAACATTCATATAGAGCACGTGAAAATCGGATTTACAATCGAACTTTTTAGCTCAGTTAAATTCAAGTTGCATTGCCATTCATATAAAACATAAAAAAATATTTACAATGTAACTTTTTCATTCAGGTAGATTCGAGTTACATTACCATTCAGATATAACACACAAAAAATAAATGTACAATTTAACCTACACTGGTGTGTGACCGAGAGAGCTTTTTCTTTCAAATTTTGCTTGAATCAAGCAGCAGGTGGTCTCGTGCATGCAGTGACTTCCCAGCGGGAGAGAAATTAGTTTTCTGGTGTGCTTTGGTCAATAATGTTGTGTGCATGGAACTCCAAGTCTCTCGGGTGTGAGTTCGAATCGTATGTGGGTTGGAAATTTTCTCATTTAGTAGTTAGTTGCATTATTAATTATTTATACTAATCTAGGAAATAAATATTAGTATGTATATTATATGTGTATGTATACAGTATATGTATATATCTATATATATATATAGGTAGTATACTTATACATACATATATTTGTATATATATATATATACACACACATATATATACACATATATATAATATATATGTATATATAATATATATAATGAAGGTCAGCAATTAGCTAGTGTTTATTTCCTCGTCCGATGAACCTGGAATGAAACAGAGTTTTCAAAACCTCTGTTTACATCTAAGTTAACAAAGACATAGCATTAACCTGAAGTTGTTTACAACTTAATTTTGTTAACATGTTTATTTGTCACGAGCAATAATTATAGTTGACCATCCCAAGAATAACCAATCATTTGCTGAGGTTAGGATACAATTGGACTTTATTTACCCGTATTCAATTGTATTGCGTTCCTAATGACACATGGAGAGAATAGATTATAAACATAGTCAAGGCTTTAGGTATACAATTTATTTGTTCATATATTAAAGAAATAATGAATTCGTCTCTCTTTTTTTCTTTAAAGATGATATGATATGATTATGTGGCAGTGACCTGGTCTGACACAAGGATTTAATATTAAAATAATTATATATATTTTAAGAAAAAGGAATATTTTAACAATTTAATGTCATTCGGTCTTATCATGGGACCTAGACTATTGACATACTTTCAAACACAAAATATACAAAATACGGATGGTTTCTTATACAAAATATACAAAATACTGAGGCTTTCGTATACAAAATATACAAAATACTGAGGCTTTCTTATACAAAATATACAAAATACTGAGGCTTTCTTATATAAAATATACAAAATACTGAGACTTTCTTATACAAAATACTGAGGCTTTCTTATACAAAATATACAAAATACTAAGGCTTTCTTATACAAAATATACAAAATACTGAGGCTTTCTTATATAAAATATATAAAATGCTGAGGCTTTCTTGTACAAAATATACAAAATACTGAGGCTTTCTTTTACAAAATATGCAAAATACTGAGACTTTCTTATACAAAATGCACAAAATACTGAGGCTTTCTTATACAAAATATACAAAATACTGAGACTTTCTTATATAAGATATACAAAATACTGAGGCTTCCTTATGCAAAATATACAAAATACGGAGGCTTTCTTATACAAAATAAACAAAATACCGAGACTTTCTTATACAAAATATACAAAATACTGAGGCTTTCTTATACAAAATATACAAAATTCTGAGGCTTTTTATACAAAATACTGAGGCTTTCTTAAACAAGGTACACAAAATACTGACGATGATTAAAATGTGCGTGCCTATATGAGGCTATATAATATATAAAAGTCGGGCCATAATTTGCAAAAATCTCCAAACTTTCTTCACAAAATCTTGATCACTTTTGATGCCTTTCATTTTCAGTCGAATGACGTATTTTAGACGCCGTCGTTCCGAGAAATTTGGACAAAGTTTTAAGGGTTAACTTTTTACTAGACGATAATTTTGCCTTATGTGTCTCGTCTAAATTCTCTCTCTCTCTCTCTCTCTCTCTCTCTCTCTCTCTCTCTCTCTCTCTCTCTCTCTCTCTCTCTCTCTCTCTCGTGAGATTGTCTCTGATTATTTGCCTGTTTTTTGACATCAGATTTGAATCTCTTTTCATGTCTGCACCTGTAAATTTAACCTCACCTTGGACTCTCTCTCTCTCTCTCTCTCTCTCTCTCTCTCTCTCTCTCTCTCTCTCTCTCTCTCTCTCTCTCTCTCTCTCTCGTGAGATTGTCTCCAATGATTTCTCTTTTTTGTTAACCTGCCTCAGCTCAAAATCTCTTCAGTGACTCTCTCTCTCTCTCTCTCTCTCTCTCTCTCTCTCTCTCTCTCTCTCTCTCTCTCTCTCTCTCTCTCTCTCTCGTGAGATTGTCTCCAATGATTTCTCTTTTTGTTAACCTGCCTCAGCTCAAAATATCTTCAGTGACTCTCTCTCTCTCTCTCTCTCTCTCTCTCTCTCTCTCTCTCTCTCTCTCTCTCTCTCTCTCTCTCTCTCCCCCTTAGACACCTACAAAGTTTGTCCCAGAAGCCTGGAACTAAATACTTGAAAATTATCAAATTTCAAACCCCACAACCACTCTGCCTAAATTGAAATTTTAGTTGGCAGACTTTCCAATAAATAAGGACCCTCCGCCATCTCCCCCTTCCCTTCCCCCCCCCTCCCCACCCTCTCTCTCTCTCTCTCTCTCTCTCTCTCTCTCTCTCTCTCTCTCTCTCTCTCTCTCTCTCTCTCTCTCTCTCTTGCCCCAAAAAGTTACATGAATGGAAGTTGTATAAGTTTAAGTAGCTGTCGAGAACCTCTAATATATTAGGCGTCGGGAACTTTGTCAGGGAAAGCCCCGCAAAGCGTCTAGTATACTGTCAAATTAGGTCGTAACTTTGACAATATATTTCCCAGAACATATTTCCTAGAATATATTTCCCAGAATATATTTCCTAGAATATATTTCCTAGGATATATTTCCCAGAATGCATTTCTTAGAATATATTTCCCGGAATGTATTTCACAGAATATATTTCCCAGAACATACTTCCAAGAATACATTTCCTGGAATTTATTTCCCAGAATATATTTCCTAGGGTTCATTTCCCAGCATATATTTCCTAGAATATATTTCCCAGAATGTGTTCCCTATAATGTTAATTGTGTTATTTCTAAAGGCTTTGGGAGCCATACTTTGCTGAAAGCGTTTTTCGTCGTTTGGAAAACTTAAGTGAAAGTTACTTTGTATTTTCACATTTTGTTAATAATGAAAATTGAATCCGTATGTAAGCTAGTTATAATAGAGTCGGGGCGAATACTAACTTTCCAAAGTTAAGTAATGAAACTTGTAATGAAATTACCTCTCTCTCTCTCTCTCTCTCTCTCTCTCTCTCTCTCTCTCTCTCTCTCGTGAAAGCGTCTCCGATTATTTTTCTGTTTTGCTAACCTGCCTCATCTCAAAATCTCTTCATTTATATAGGCGTAAATTCAACTTCGCCAGTGCCTCTCTCTCTCTTTCTCTCTCTCTCTCTCTCTCTCTCTCTCTCTCTCTCTCTCTCTCTCTCTCTCTCTCTCTCTCTC
>NC_089780.1:24702665-24710165 GCF_040412425.1 Macrobrachium rosenbergii | reverse complement strand
TTCTATGGAGCTACAGGAATAAAACTTGTCTTTCTCCTAAATGTGATTGAAATATGTTGGTTTTCGTTTTCTGTAAAAGAAAACTGTTGAGATGGCGTTGTCTGTCCGTCCGCACTGTATTCTGTCCGCACTTTTTCTGTCCGCCCTCAGATCTTAAAATCTACTGAGGCTAGAGGGCTGCAAATTGGTATGTTGATCATCCACCCTCCAATTATCAAACATACCAAATTGCAGCCATCTAGCGTCAGTAGTTTTTATTTTATTGAAGGTTAAAGTTAGCCGTAATCGTGCATCTGGCAACTATATAAGACAAACGTTTCATGGGCCGCAGCTCATACAGCATTATACCGAGACCACCGAAAGACAGATCTATTTTCGGCGGCCTTGATTATACGCTGTAGCGGCTGTATAGAAAACTCTAATTCTTCTTACTTAATAGTCTTACTTCCTCCCTTATTCCTGTAGTTTTAAATCCTTTATTTATCTAATATTAATCTTGTGTCTTTACCCCCTGAAAGTCATGCAATGTCAAACGACATTTGCACGTCGTGGTTCTTGCAACTTTCTCCCATAAGCCTCAGGAAATACGACATTTGCCTTGGCAACTTCTTTACAAATAAACTTCCCTCTCTTTTTTTTTAACTTCTGGAACTCTTCCACGAAGTTTGAGACACAATAGACACACACGCACACACACACACGCGAACAGAAAAGAAGTTTTCCTCGAAGAGATAAATTTATTTCTACCAACTTCTGCCATCTTGCAAGTTTTCCTTTGAGGAGGCAGTGCTTTCCTGACGAATTACTTTCCCCTTTTTTTTTTTTTTTTTTGCTTTTTTCTTGCTTTCTTTTCTTACTTTCCTTTCTTTCGGCGTTTCTCTTTCGAGGATGAACATTTTCTGGGCTCCTTTTGTCTGTCTTTTGTTGCTAAGTTGAAAAGGAGAGGAGAATCCATTTTTTGGTTTTATTGCGGTTTATCTTTTTTTTTAAGGTATGGGTGCAATATGCTTAGTGTGTGTTTTAATGCTAATAAGACGTATGTAAAGGACACATTTAGATTGTCATACATACATATTCATACTAAATTTTATGTATATATATATATATATTTTGTGTGTAATATATATATACATACACACACACACACACACACACACACACACATATATATATATATATATATATATATATATATATATATATATATATATATATATATATATATATGTATGTATGTATGTCAAACATTACCACAGGCGAAAAATGGCTTGAAATAAAGTCGAAACCGGTCAGGACCTACATACCCGTCTCTTATTTTTCAACGGTGGTAATATGTGATAAATGAATCACGTACAAAAGTGATTATAACCATATATATATATATATATATATATATATATATATATATATATATATATATATATATATATATATATATATATATATACTTTCAGTGATTCCGAAACTCTCTAATTTTCCCATAAATACTGGAGATTTAGTATGGTCCAAATTCACTAAAATCAGTATTCTTTGATAAATTCCACCATTAGCATTTACACTATCTCTCCTCTTTAAAGCAATTCTGCAATTCTCAGATCTCCCCAGAATTATCACCACACCTCCACTCAGGGCTAATGACCTTGTGATCATCCGTAATCGGAACTCATTTGGGGTATGGGATAGTTTTTTCGTTTTTAGGACCGGCCCTAAGGGTCCTGTACCCATTCATATTATCGGTTTCCTTTAATTGAGGTTTCAGGAAATGGGCGTGGAACTGATTTTTTGTTTTGTATTTTATTTTTTTGTTTTTTTGTATTTGTGTTTTTATTTTGTGTGGTTATGCAATTCGTTAGTGGTGTTCGTTAGTGATTTATTGTGTTTCTTGTTCCTGGTTGGTTATGGGCTTTCATTATATTATATTATATTATATTATATATATATATATATATATATATATATATATATATATATATATATATATATGTACATATATTTATATATACATATATATATATATGCATATATATGTACGTATATATGTACATATATATATACTCAAATATACATATGCATATATACACCTTGCATGATCTTACCACAATGAAGAAACAACTTACTGTACAATGCCATCCTTCCTCGCTCCAACGAACATGGATACAATCTTTGTACCTTCCTCCATTTGTATATTGCACATTGCATGCTCTAATGGACAGTATCCATCACAGAACTTAAACAAACCACCCTGTTTCCCCCTCATTCCACAATTCCAATACTTAATGGTTTATCCCCATTCCACACTTCCATTACTTGATGGTTTAATGGAAGGGGTGTGTCAGTCTCCTGATCTGCGAGTTCCTCTTGTGACAGTGAATCCTGTTTGTGGCTATTGGATCCTATAGGATTTTAGTTCCTTCGTGGGTCCTGTCAGTCATGGTGTTACTGAGCTACAGAGGTATTTGTAAATGAGTTGGGACTGCTTTATTATAGACCTCTCTCTCTCTCTCTCTCTCTCTCTCTCTCTCTCTCTCTCTCTGTATGCTAATTATTTTTCACTGAACTGCATTGCTTATGCAACATTCTGTTTGCTTTCTAAATTAGGAATTAAAAGAAAATCAGACATTTTTTATTGCTCTCTCTCTCTCTCTCTCTCTCTCTCTCTCTCTCTCTCTCTCTCTCTCTCTCTCTCAAACAACAGTTACTCGTCTGTTTAGGCATTTTACATAGTAAAATTATGGAAACCGTTTTACCACAAAATGCTACTAGAAAAAATGGAAAATAGATTTTTAAATGTATTTTAAGAGACCATTCGGAAGCTAGAATTAAGACCAGATTTTGCCAAATATTAGAAATGGTCTTCGTTAGATCCAGATAGTAAATGAAATTAAATTGGATATTATGAAAATTTTAAGGAAAAGTCGTTTGATTTGATATTCGTCTATGGAGATACAGGAATAAAACTTGTCTTTCTCCTAGATCTGATTGAAATATGTTGGTTTTCGTTTTCTGTAAGAGAAAACTATTGAGATGGCGTTGTCTGTCCGTCCGCACTGTATTCTGTCCGCACTTTTTCTGTCCGCCCTCAGATCTTAAAATCTACTGAGGCTAGAGGACTGCAAATTGGTATGTTGATCATCCACCCTCCAATTATCAAACATACCAAATTGCAGCCATCTAGCCTCAGTAGTTTTTATTTTATTGGAGGTTAAAGTTAGCCGTAATCGTGCGTCTGGCAACTATATAAGACAGGCCACCACCTCCCCGTGGTTAAAGTTTCATGGGCCGCAGCTCATACAGCATTATACCGAGACCACCGAAAGACAGATCTATTTTCGGTGGCCTTGATTATACGCTGTAGCGGCTGTATAGAAAACTCTAATTCTTCTTACTTAATAGTCTTACTTCCTCCCTTATTCCTGTAGTTTTAAATCCTTTATTTATCTAATATTAATCTTGTGTCTTTATCCCCTGAAAGTCATGCAATGTCAAACGACATTTGCACGTCGTGGTTCTTGCAACTTTCTCCCATAAGCCTCAGGAAATACGACATTTGCCTTGGCAACTTCTTTACAAATAAACTTCCCTCTCTTTTTTTTTAACTTCTGGAACTCTTCCACGAAGTTTGAGACACAATAGACACACACGCACACACACACACGCGAACAGAAAAGAAGTTTTCCTCGAAGAGATAAATTTATTTCTACCAACTTCTGCCATCTTGCAAGTTTTCCTTTGAGGAGGCAGTGCTTTCCCTGACGAATTACTTTCCCCATTTTTTTTTTTTTTTTTTTTTTTTGCTTTCTTTTCTTGCTTTCTTTTCTTACTTTCCTTTCTTTCGGCGTTTCTCTTTCGAGGATGAACATTTTCTGGGCTCCTTTTATCTGTCTTTTGTTGCTAAGTTGAAAAGGAGAGGAGAATCTATTTCTTGGTTTTATTGCGGTTTATTTTTTTTTAAGGTATGGGTGCAATATGCTTAGCGTGTGTTTTAATGCTAATAAGACGTATGTAAAGGACACATTTAGATTGTCATACATACATATTCATACTAAATTTTATGTATATATATGTATATATTTTTGTGTGTATTATATATATATATATATATATATATATATATGTGTGTATATATGTATGTATGTCAAACATTACCACAGGCGAAAAATGGCTTGGAAATAAAGTCGAAACCGGTTAGGACCTACATACCCTGTCTCTTATTTTTCAACAGTGGTAATATGTGATAAATGAATCACGTACAAAAGTGATTATAACCATATATATATATATATATATATATATATATATATATATATATATATATATATATATATATATATATATATATATATATATATATATATATATATATATATATATATACTCTTCAGTGATTCCGAAACTCTCTAATTTTCCCATAAATACTGGAGATATATTATGGTCCAAATTCACTAAAATCAGTATTCTTTGATAAATTCCACCATTAGCATTTACACTATCTCTCCTCTTTAAAGCAATTCTGCAATTCTCAGATCTCCCCAGAATTACCACCACACCTCCACTCAGGGCTAATGACCTTGTGATCATCCGTAATCGGAACTCATTTGGGGTATGTGATAGTTTGTCCCTTTTTAGGACCGGCCCTAAGGGTCCTGTACCCATTCATATTATCGGTTTCCTTTAATTGAGGTTTCAGGAAATGGGCGTGGAACTGATTTTTTGTTTTGTATTTTATTTTGTTTTTTTGTATTTGTGTTTTTATTTTGTGTGGTTATGCAATTCGTTAGTGGTGTTCGCTAGTGATTTATTGTGTTTCTTGTTCCTGGTTGGTTATGGGCTTTCATTATATTATACTATATTATATTATATTTTATTATATTATATTATATTATATATATATATATATATATATATATATATATATATATATATATATATGTATGTATATATATTTATATATACATATATATATATGCATATATATGTACGTATATATGTACATATATATATACTCAAATATACATATGCATATATACACCTTGCATGAACCTACCACAATGAAGAAACAACTTACTGTGTGATGCCATCCTTCCTCGCTCGAACGAACATGGATACAATCTTTGTACCTCCCTCCATTTATATATTGCACATTGCATGCTCTAATGGACAGTATCCATCACAGAACTTAAACAAACCACCCTGTTTCCCCCTCATTCCACAATTCCAATACTTAATGGTTTATCCCCATTCCACACTTCCATTACTTGATGGTTTAATGAAAGGGGTCTGTCAGTCTCCTGATCTGCGAGTTCCTGTTGTGACAGTGAATCCTGTTTGTGGCTATTGGATCCTATAGGATTTTAGTTCCTTCGTGGGTCCTGTCAGTCATGGTGTTACTGAGCTACAGAGGTGTTTGTAAATGAGGTTGGGACTACATTATTATATTTTTACTGAACTGCATTGGTTATGCTTCTGTTTGCTCTCTTTTTTATTGCTCTCTGTATGCTAATTATTTTTACTGAACTGCATTGCTTATGCAACATTCTGTTTGCTTTCTAAATTAGGAATTAAAAGAAAATCAGACATTTTTTATTGCTCTCTCTCTCTCTCTCTCTCTCTCTCTCTCTCTCTCTCTCTCTCTCTCTCTCTCTCTCTCTCTATCTCTCAAACCTTTCGTTCATTATCTCCTCATATATTACACTTCCAAATCTCTCTCTCTCTCTCTCTCTCTCTCTCTCTCTCTCTCTCTCTCTCTCTCTCTCTCTCTCAAAAGATATAAAGATATATATATCAGCAAAGACTTTATCGAAACGAATGAAAGTAATCTTTTGAAGTTAAAATTTAACGTTTATTTTTAGGCAACATTTTTCAAAGGTTAAAATGTCAGCTGTCTCACATATCAGAATATTCTGCCCTTTAATTTTTGTTAAGGCCATGTCAGCAAGAAGGTGACATCAACTGACAGCTGAAAATTTTAACCTTTTATTCACGAAACTTAGAATATAATATTAATATGAATTTTTGGTATAGGAAGGCTTTTTGTATGAGTTCTAATGAAATAAAAAAAAAGTGAGGAGAAATGTACTTTGATAAAAGGTGACGATTACCAAAAGTTCTTCATTATTATTATTGATGTATATAACTTTGACAGTTCTTTTTCATCCAAGAAATTTGAAATTTTTGCTCTCAAAGTCATGCTGATTATTCAGAAGGGCAGAGAATGCTTAGGAAAATAAGAAGTGCTCTCGTGTTTGATAAAAAAGGAGAAGACTCTCTCTCTCTCTCTCTCTCTCTCTCTCTCTCTCTCTCTCTCTCTCTCTCTCTCTCTCTCTCTCTCTGAGCTGGTTAGTTTTGACATAGCTGCATTACATTCTAAATCCAAAATTAACAGAAAAACAGACGTTTTCATTCCCTCTCTCTCTCTCTCTCTCTCTCTCTCTCTCTCTCTCTCTCTCTCTCTCTCTCTCTCTCTCTCTCTCTCTCAGAGAATTGCATTGCTTAAGCAAGACTCTATTTACGTTTTGCATCAGAAACTAAAAGAAATAAAGAAACGATTTTCTCTCTCTCTCTCTCTCTCTCTCTCTCTCTCTCTCTCTCTCTCTCTCTCTCTCTTTGAGCTGATTATTTCTGACAGAATTGCACCGCTTACGCAAGAATGTTTACGTTCTGCATCTGAAATTAAAAAGTAAAAAAAAAGAAACAGGCATTTTGTAAAATGCAACACCCATGTATGTTATCCACAGATTGCTCTCACACAGATTCGAGTGCTGTCCGGGAATAAGCTCTCGACCGGTTTAACGATGTGTTCGTATTTTGCATTCGAATGCTTCTGCGAGCTTGCTTGCTTGCTTCCAGTCATATGGCCTTGAGAGATGACAAAAATTTTATATATGTATCATTGTTTTATAAAAGAAAATTGCACTGCGTTCTCGTGTTCTTCAATTTTTTTTATCAGAAACTTGTCAAAAAATTGTCTTGATAATATTCTGCATCGTAGAAAAAAATATTAGCTTTTAATCAGACATTTGCTTTGCTAAGTGTTTTAAGAAATATTTAGAATTATGAGTTGTAACTGTACAAAAAATAATATATATATATATATATATATATATATATATATATATATATATATATATATATATATATATATATATATATATATATATATATATATATATATATATATATATTTTTAACTCACTGCGGGACCGAACCCAGGTCTTTCAGTGAGAGTCCAGGGCATTGGCAATATGTATGTATATATGTAAATGTATATATATACGTATATATACATATACTGTACAGTATATGTGTGTATATATATATATATATATATTACATACATACATATGCATATATATATACATATATTCACATATAATACATATATATATACATATATACACATACATATATGTACATGAAAGTCAACACAAGTTAATCTAACAGTTTTATATTATAAGTAAAATAACCATCCTAACTAATATATCTATCCTACTCTTTAATCAT
>NC_089780.1:24687665-24697665 GCF_040412425.1 Macrobrachium rosenbergii | reverse complement strand
GGCTTCACTTGCTTCATTTAAGCTTCATATAGGCTTCATTTAAACTCCACTTAGGCTTCACTTAAGCTTCATTTAAGCTTCACATAGGCTTCATTTAAGCTTCACTCAGGGTTCACTTAAGCTTCATTTAAGCTTCACGTAGGCTTCATTCAAGCTTCACTTAGGCTTCATTCAAACTAAATTTAAGCTTCACTTAGACTTAATTTGAGCGTCACTTAAGCATCATTCAAGTTTCACTTAAGCTTCGTTTAACCTTCACTTAGGTTTCATTGAAGCTTCACTTAGGCTTCATTTAAGCTTCACTCAAGTCTCATCTCAGCTTCATTTAAGCTCCACTTCAGCTTCACTTAGGTTTAATTTAAGTTTCATTCAAGCTTCACTCAGGCTTCAATTAGGCTCCATTTAATCTTCATTTACGCTTCACTTAGGCTTCACGTAAACGCTTAGTAGCCACATAAGACTCGCCTGAGTAAGTAACGTCAATATTTGTGTTCCTAAATATTGAAGAAATAGACCAGGTATACCCCGAAAAATATACCTGGTCTATTTCTTACTCTGCTACTGAGAAATTCAAGGGTTTTCGTTTCTACTCTCCTAAAGCAATTCTCCTTTTGTTTTATAATTTACTCTCATCATTGTCTTTTTATTTACTTGTTATTTTCTTTCTAATAACTGACTACTACCAAGAAATTCAGGTTTTTTTCAACTCTCCCAAAGCAAGTCTCGTTCTGTTTGATAATTTACTTAAATTTTTATCTATTTAGTTAGTAATTTATTAATTTATTTTTTTTTACTAGTAACTGATATCTCTTCTGTCTTTATTTCCTATTACCTTCTGTTACTTATCTCATATGAACACCTTGTTCTTTGGAAGCCTGAGTTTCAAGTCAATGAATGGCTCCTGTGGTGGGCTTGTTCTATACGAATAGGGTTCATCTTCTGAATAATGATAACCATTCTAAATATTTAAAGGTAGTTTTTTATGTCTACCATTTTTTATTTTATAAGTTAGAGGTTAGTATTTGAATGAGAGAGTACTAATCTTGTTCTGTTGCTAAATATATTTCTAGTAAATGTAAATACAGTCTTTGAGAATCATTTTCATAGATAAGTTACGTTTACTTTGGATATGAAAAATAATTATAATAACTCCTTTTTTTGGATTGTCTTGTTCATGAAGCAATCCTGAGTTTAATTTTAGAGTAGTCCTGGGTATATTAACGATGAAATATGTATGTATATATATATATATATATATATATATATATATATATATATATATACATATATATATATGCATATATATACATATGTATATATACATATATATCAATATGTATATATACACACATTTATACATATACATATCTGGCGTCACGTGGCATCAAAGCATCCAGGTTCTATTATACATTTCATCAGCTCCCATCGGCTTAGCCCATCCAATTTAAAAAACTAAATTCCCCCCCCCCTTACACCCCCACCCAATAAAATATGCAAATTCTTTTATATGACGTTTAAAGCTTTCAATATTCATTTCCGTAATCCAGCTGAAAAAGAGATGAGGTTATTCATTGTATTTTTGTTGGTTTACTGTTTCTGTTGCTCTTAGGTTACGTTGCCGAAAGAATGGGGACATTTGTCACAGTGACTGTCATTTGTTATTGTAATTTAGAATGTAGAGTTTATTCAGCCTCAAAATAATGTCATTCACATTAAGGTAACTTAAAATGTAGAATTTATTCAACCTCAAAACAATGTCATTCATATTGAGGTAATTTAGAATGTAAAATTTATTCAGTCTCAAAATAACGTCATTCACATTAAGGTAATTTAGAATGTTATAATTTATTCAGCCTCAAAATAACGTCATTCACATTAAGGTAATTTAGAATGTAGAATTTATTCATCCTCAAAATAACGTCATTTACATTAAGGTAATTTAGAACGTAAAATTTATTCAGTTTGGATATAATGTTATTCACATTAAGGTAATTTAGAATTTAAAATTTATACAGCCTCAAAGCAATGTCATTCATATTAAGGTAATTTAGAATGTAGAATTTATTCAGCCTCAAAATAACGACATTCGCATTAAGGTAATTTAGAATTTAAAATTTATTCAGCCTCAAAACAATGTCATTCATATTAAGGTAATTTAGAGTGTAGAATTTATTCAGTGTCAATATAATGTCAATCACATTAACGTAATTAAGAATGAAAATTTATTCAGCCTCAAAATCCAAAACAGGGATTACATTTGAGCTTAATTTCTATAAAAAATAATTGCACACTTTCCATAAAGATAGATAATTCTCGAAGGATGTTGTGTAAATTAAAGTAACTTAAAGTGTAAAATTTATTCAGTAGCCAAATTCAAAACAGGAATTACATTTGACTCGTTCATTTCATTAAGAATAATTAACACAATTTCCAAAAAAAGAACGTAATCCACAAATGATGCCTTATAAATTAAGGCAATTACGAACGTAAAGTCAATTCAGCCTCAAAATCCAAAACAGGAATTACATTTTAATCGTTCATTCCAGTACAAAAAATATTTACTCACAAAAAACAGGAAGTGACGCAATTATTACTAACTGATAGACTGGTTATTCAGTCTATTTCCCTTGGAATTATATTTAACTCATTCATTTCAGTAAAAAAAATAATTACACACTTTTAACAAATAAACATGATTGTTGCTGACTGGTAGATTACCTTTTCTGTTACGCCACATAACTGTGTCTTCATGGATACTGAATGAAGCCATGAAAATGCTGCTTGTTTTCCGATAAAAGCTGATGACCAATTTGGTGTTCATTAGAGTCCTACGCAATTGGTCTATTTATTTAGTTTTTTTTTTTTTTTTTACGAACGGATAATTGAGGATACTTCTATTATCGATTTGCCTGACACAGTAGAACTTGTTTGAGTCTCTACTGAACAGGTGGTCTCATAGAAAACGGGATGTAGTGTTATGAACTTTTTTATATATTATTATCTTTGCTTTTTCTCGTTTTTTCTACTATTTTTTGCATTTTTGGACCAAATCCAGACTTTAAGATGGCTGTAGATTCTGTAGTGATGCTAAAATTTAGCTACACACGGATATATTTTCAGCGGAGGTTCAAATTGTATACCTTTTTGCACTGAAGTTAGATTCACATCAGTTTCCAATTATAGACGTCATCAGTTTCACCGTTATATGACAGTATTTATATAGAGTTTTAGGATATTTTCATAATCCAAAACATCCAGTTTATCTATACTCCGTGAATGGTCTACAGATATATTCTGTTTCTTTCGTAGTGCAGAATAAAATACTTTATCCATCCACTTATTAGTCTGTTTTCAAGGCTAGTAAGAATGCCATGCATGGACCCTCCCATAAGTTCAACTGAAATTCGAGTGAAATTGGTAATGGTGAACACATGAACAGGGGAACACGTGAACACGGAGAACACGGAGAACACAAGAACACAGAGAACATGAACACGTCAACGCATGAATACGTGAACACAGAGAACATGTGAACACATGAACACGGAGAACACAAGAACACAGAATACATAAACACAGAAAACATATGAACTCAAAACACGTGAACACATGAACACAATAGAGAACACATGAACACGTGAACACATGAACACGGAGAACACATGAACACATAAACACGTGAACACATTAACACAATAATGAACACATAAACTCATGAACACGGAGAACACAGGGAACACATTAACACATGAACACTCGATCACATGAACACGGAGAACAATTCTCTTGCGCTGGCAATCAGCAGACGGTTAGAATCAATACAGTTGCTGCTGATTTTGCGTGAAGCAATGGCCTTCGTCGATGGAGTCTTGTTTAACATATTAATATACTTGTGTCAATTTCTTCTTTAAATAGGAGAGAGAGAGAGAGTGTTTCTGCCCTCGATGCAACAAGTCGAGTTTACAGGTTAATATTATGTTGATTTCTTTTTTAAAGAGAGAGAGAGAGAGAGAGAGAGAGAGAGAGAGAGAGAGAGAGAGAGAGAGAGTTCCCTCGATGCAGACATGTCGAGTTTACAGGTTAATATACATATGTTGATTTCTTTTTTTAAAGAGAGAGAGAGAGAGAGAGAGAGAGAGAGAGAGAGAGAGAGAGAGAGAGAGAGAGAGAGAGAGAGAGATTTCCGTTGAAATAGTCACCACGGTTTTCAGGTTGATAGTTCTGTGGAATTATTTTTTTAATAGGAGAGAGAGAGAGAGAGAGAGAGAGAGAGAGAGAGAGAGAGAGAGAGAGAGAGAGAGAGAGAGAGAGAAAGAATGTCAGGATTCAGATTCAATTATTCAAGGTTAAACACTTGTTGTAAAACTTCAGTATGGTTATGAAACTCGTGCAGAGAGAGAGAGAGAGAGAGAGAGAGAGAGAGAGAGAGAGAGAGAGAGAGAGAGAGAGATTAAAATTCGGTTATTCAGATTGAAACCCTTGTTATCCATTTAGAAGTGCTTAATGCTTCAATGTAGATCACGCTGAGAGAGAGAGAGAGAGAGAGAGAGAGAGAGAGAGAGAGAGAGAGAGAGAGAGAGAGAGAGAGAGAGAGAGTAAGTTCATTGTTTGGTGAATCATACAATACATCTGAGGTCTCATTACGAGAGAGGAGAGAGAGAGAGAGAGAGAGAGAGAGAGAGAGAGAGAGAGAGGAAGTCATATATACGAAGACCTACCGAATATTATCTCAGGTCGATCCTAACACCCTCGTAAATTAGAGATTATTGACCTAAGGCTCGTACCTTCATTAACCTCTCTTGATAACGTAATTAACCTATAAATTTTAAGACAGCCTAAACGTTTGTGTTATTAACCGTGAAACAGCGTTAATCTACTTCTTTCTTAGATTTCTTGTAATAATAAACAAAACTGATAAGTTTTTTTGGTTTGAGCTCAGTTAAATGTTGATTAAGTACTTGTATTATTATTATTATTATTATTATTATTATTATTATTATTATTATTATTATTATTATTATTATTATTATTCAAATAATAAACCCTATTCATGTGGAACAAGCCATTCAAAAATTCAATTGACTTTAAATTCAAGCTCACAAAGAATATTATGGTGTTCATTTGAAAGAAGTTGCAGAAGGTAATAGGAAATACAGAAAAAGTCATTATTATTATTATTATTATTATTATTATTATTATTATTATTATTATTATTATTATTATTATTATTATTATTATTATTATTATTATTATTATTCAGAAGATAAACCCCTGTTCATATGGAACAACCCTGCCATAGGGGCCACTGACTTGAAATTCAAGCTTCTAAATAATATTATGGTGTTCATTAAAGAAGGGCTCGGAAGGTAATAGGAAATACAGAAAGAAGAGATATCAGTTATTGGGGAAGAAAAAATAAAGTAAAAAACTAATAGATTAATAGATACAAACATAAGAAAAGTATTAAAATCCGAGAAAAATTGTTTCAGGGCAGTAATGCTGGAATGTTTGAGGTTCCAGTTACACTTCTTGTGATACCAGTGACACTAATCATTGAATTCAGTCACATTCACTTCTCTCTCTCTCTCTCTCTCTCTCTCTCTCTCTCTCTCTCTCTCTCTCTCTCTCTCTCTCTCTCTCTCACACACACACACACACATATACACAAGCACTCATGTAAATCCACGCCGAAATGTACACATTTCATCATGTAAATTGCATGACATAATCCCACGAACTCACAGGCAGAAATCCGGATACACAAACTTTAGTCATGTTAGTGTACCATGACACTTCAGGATTACAGTCACTTTTAGGAGTTAACCATTCCAGTCTTCGCCTTTCTCCTTCTCCTTTTACTATGAGTCAGAGTAGAAAGAAGTAAAAGATCTATACAAGTGATCGATGGAAATTTATTGCCAGAATACTTTGACCCTTACTTATTGTACTCAATTTCTTTCTGGTACTTTTTTACGATAATGGCGCCCAGCAATCAATCACAGATGTCGTGACTGTTTGCCATCTATGAAGTTACTCTCTCTCTCTCTCTCTCGTTAGAATGTATGTAAAACAAGGAATGATATTCCTTTGTTTATTATTAAAAAATACATTACTGTTTTAGTTTACCAAATATGATAATATTGATTTTGACTTAATTCCTTATCAACGACGTGTGAATATATATATATATATATATATATATATATATATATATATATATATATATATATATATATATATATATATATATATATATATATATATATATATGTGTATATATATATATATATATATTATATATATGTGTGTATATATATATATATATATATATATATATATATATATATATATCACATCCAGTAATTTCATAGACTACCAATCTATCTGTGCCCAGAGTTGCTTGTATAAAAGCAAAACTCGTTTTCTATACTCCCGTTTTCTATTAGCACGCCTCCCAGAGGGAAAACTCCCCTTAGTTACACCCCCTTTCTTAAAATCTCGTGGATTTTCGATGCATCATCGCCCAAGCTCACTCACACAGCCTCGAAGAGAATGATGGGCTATTACCCAGAGCTAATGGGACATTTGCAAGCTGATCGCTTTGGAAATTGAAGCGACGAATTTTGTGTACCTCCCCTGAGGAGCAAAAACAATGTATGTATCGCTACGGAATTCGCACCCCGGAAGAGTTGGCGTTTCAGTGGAAATATTCACGATGGATTCCCGAACACTGTAATTGGTGTTTCCTAGATTTTGAAGTGTTCTAGACAATTTTAAAAAGGGTGATTGGAAATTAGTAACTTTAAGGTAAATGCTTCAGCGTGAGAGGAAATATCGTGAAATTTTATTTCAAACGGTTAAAACAGTTTATTCATAATTGTTTATCCTTTTTATGGAATGTATTTTTACCCATGTGAATCCACACCAGTTAATTTTAAAACGTCTAGTTTTATGGTATATTTTATTATCTAGTCTTTGTGCTTTGTTTATATATGAGAAGTTGCCTGAAAGACATCTAGTCTTTGTTTTGTTTATGAGAAGCCCAATAGCAAATTGTCCCCATGTGAATCGACACCACTAAAAATTAAAACCTCTAGGTTCTCAACCATTTTTGACCCATGCACCCTTTCGCCATATGTCAGATTGTCACTCCCCCCTCCCCCTGCTCCCTCTCCAAAATTGACTGCCTCAAAAGGTGCATTCCAAATAATATGCAACAAAATACTAACACAGGGTGCGGACCGATGCACACTGCATTTCGAGTGGTCCTAGAGCCAGTTTGAGCCTGCCAGTCGGTGGTCACACTCCCCCCACCCCCCGCCCTGAAACTCTGAAATTCTCCCTTGATTGAGAACCACTGTCAGTAAGTCTAGTCTTTGTGGTTTGTTTTATTTATGAGAGGTGGCCTAAAAGACCTCAAGTCTTTGCTTTATTTGTGAGAAGCCGAAAAGCAAATTGTTCCCACGTGAATCGACACCAGTAAAAATCAAAACCTGTAGTCTTTGTGCTTTGTTTGATATATGAGAAGTGGCCTGAAAGACCTGGAGTCTTTGTTTTATTTATGAGAAGCCGAAAAGCAAATTGTCCCACGTGAATCGACACCAATAAAAATCAAAACCTGTAGTCTTTGTGCTTTGTTTGATATATGAGAAGTGGCCTAAAAGACCTGGAGTCTTTGTTTTATTTATGAGAAGCCGAAAAGCAAATTGTCCCCACGTGAATCGACACCAGTCAAAATCAAAACCTGTAGTCTTTGTGCTTTGTTTGAGATATGAGAAGTGGCCTAAAAGACCTGGAGTCTTTGTTTTATTTATGAGAAGCCCATAAGCAAATTATCCCAACGTGAATCCACGCCAGCTGGGAAATTAAGATGTGAACGTTACGGTCTTCGAGGACCTAGGCACTCAGAGGAATATAATTTATCATTTACATTTCCTATGGGACTTGAGCTCCTCTCTCGTGTTTAACTTAGCCTAATCCCATTATTCACTCAAAAACTGTCCTAATGAAGACGAAATGCGTTTGTAGAGTCAAAATGCCTAAATAGCTATGGCATTGTGACGCGAAGTTTTTTTTATGCTTTTGTTGTCTCTCCATAATATTTATAAACTGTTTCGTAGCAAGATTTTTGTTTTTGTTTTGTTAGCCTTGTTATCTTTTTTCCCCAAAATCACACTAACTTTTTTAATAGCTACCAAAATACTATTATTATTATTATTATTATTATTATTATTATTATTATTATTATTATTATTATTATTATTATTATTATTATTATTATTATTATTATTAAAAAGGATGGCTGTATTATGAAAATTTATCTTATATAGTGTCTTTTCTATCCTCCTTATGATTCGCTTTTCAGGCTCAGCGATGTTAGTCAGAACCTGAACCCAGACGAGCGATTTCTGATTGGATATTTTAATAAAAGACTTCCCATATTCCGCACACTGTCCTTTTCCAACATGAATATCGGCCAGTTACTGACTAACATCGCTGAGCCTGAAAAGCGAATCATAAGGAGGATAGAAAAGACACTATATAAGATAAATTCGCATAATACAGCCATCCTTTTTAATAAGACCTGTTTAAAAGAGGGTCTACTCCCTTCATATATTATTATTATTATTATTATTATTATTATTATTATTATTATTATTATTATTATTATTATTATTATTATTATTATTATTATTATTCACACGATTTCATCAGATCTTCACCCTGTAATGCTTTTAATATATCTAAGACTTATTTTGTAAGTTTGATAATTTTTTAAACTGTAAACGTGTATGATGCAACCCAAGGAGAATTTTCCAGATAGCTGTCACGTGTATTGATTATTGCAAGTGAACAGTTTATCTACACGTGAAGAAAAATATCCTTTTCCTGGAGTAATGATTTATAATTGTACGTCCGCCCTGCATAGCTCCCAAATATTCCCGTGGACTTATCATTTACCAAACGAAGGATTTCATTTGTTTTAGCTTAATTTTATGACCCCTCTTGTTTTCCTCGCAATCCTGCCCCAAAATTAAAACCAAACAAGGATTCTAGGGACACTATAATTATATCCTCAAAACGTTTACTTTTCTTTTTCAATTCTCGTATGCTCGCTGGTACCCTACGAAAAGGGGAAATGGTTGGTTACATAAACAAGCAGTTTATTTTAACAAGCAGACTGGCAAAGGGATTGGAGAGGGATTTGGGATGGGAAGAATGAAAAAATGCATGGAATGGGGGTTGCATCATACCATTTTAAGTTTAGAGGTTTTCTTGAGAGAGATAGTTTTGTGGGTGAATTTTGATGTTAGAGTTTTTTAAAGAGGTTTGTAGATGAATCAATAGTTAGAAGATGAACAAAGATGTTAGTGAATGTAATATATATATATATATATATATATATATATATATATATATATATATATATATACATATATATATATAAATATATATATATATATATATATATATATATATATATATATATATATATATATATATATATATATATATATATATATACATATATATACATGTGTGTATATAATATATATATATATATATATATATATACATATATATACATGTATATATATATATATATATATATATATATATATATATATATATATATATATATATATATATATAATATGAGCTTTTCAGTCGAGAAACATGCCAAGTGCCATTTTTAAAATATAATAAATTAAATTAAAAAATACTTTGACCCAGGATGGCTCTTGGCATGTTTCTCGACTGATAGCCTCATATATAATAATTATATATATACATATATACATACATCCATACGTACACACACATATATAAATATATGTTTGTATGTATGTATCTATATACATTTTAGCTTCTAATTTTTTTATCTCCTTTCCGTATCCTATCATCCTGCAAGCCCTATTAAAAATATGTTACCTTATGATACATAATTTTATTAATAATTGATTCTTAACATTTTGATATTGTGTTAGTCATATATTTT
>NC_089780.1:24672665-24680165 GCF_040412425.1 Macrobrachium rosenbergii | reverse complement strand
ATGTATATATATATATTAATCCTTGGTTTTCACCAGCGCTTCTAAAGTACCCAGACATATCGATAATTTTCAATGAAAAAATATTCATATCCCCTTATAACTCTCTTCAGCTCGAAACTCTTCATTGAGCTTCAACAGACGAACTCCCTTCTTCCTTATTCTTATTCTTCTTCTGCTTCTCAGTGAAATGCAATAGCTCGTTTCCATACGAATGCCGAATGAATTTTCTTTTGCTTGTGCCTGCATGAATTGGAAAAAGAATTTGTCGCACGCTATTTCATGCGCATAATTTGGCGTTGGTAAAAGCGGGATGAAACTGTACCCTTCCTTTGCGTATTTAGTGTTATTTATTCTGTGAAGTTATATTATTACTTATTCTCAAGTATAAGTTTGTGTAGCTTTTCAGTTTTTCGTTTTATTTATTTTAGTAAAGATCAAACCACGGACCATACAAATGCATGGCAAGTGCCTTACCACTGAGCCATATGTGATGCAATCGAAGAAAATTGTCGATAAAAATTTAAGTATGCATTTCGTGATCAATATTATCTTGATTATTTTCTCTCTTAAATCGCCCACAACATCCTGAATATTTCAGACATTCATAAATATTCAGATGTTTTATTCGACCTTACGAAACCCTTTCCATCACACAGTGCTAATGAAATAAATATTCAGAAATTTCTAATTCTGATTGGCTGCACGATAAGATGAGGTGAATGACTCTCTCTCTCTCTCTCTCTCTCTCTCTCTCTCTCTCTCTCTCTCTCTCTCTCTCTCTCTCTCTCTCTCTCGTGTAGCCAAGGAAATAAATATTCAAAAACTTATAAATCTGATTGGTTGTAAAATGAATTAGGTGAATGACCGTTGCTAGGCTCTCTCTCTCTCTCTCTCTCTCTCTCTCTCTCTCTCTCTGACGCAGCCATTGTGAATGAGGACAAAGGGAAAGGTTTCTTTCCATAATTTCATCAATACATGTAATGGCATTTCCTCGCTTCTGATATTTATTGTTGTCAACAATTTCCCCCGAAGTCCTTTTGTTCACATTGCATTGTTGCAATTGCAGTCTTTTCTTGCTCTATTCATTTTCTCTCTCTTTGTTGATTCATTTGCAGATACTTGTTAGTTGACATGTACTTCTGGAAGATAGTGTAAAATTAATATATCTATTTACTTTTAAGAATTTGGTTTTTATAATGGCAGAGGTGCTATTGAAAGTTATCTACATCAGAAATTAAATTTCTTTCCAGCGAGAGAGAGAGAGAGAGAGAGAGAGAGAGAGAGAGAGAGAGAGAGAGAGAAAGCATCAACAGTAACACTGCATTTATAATCTGAAAGGTTTCTCGATAGAAATAATCCCCATCAAAAATTAAATTTCTTTCCGGGGAGAGAGAGAGGGAGAGAGAGAGAGAGAGAGAGAGGGAGGGAGAGGGCGGGCGGGGGGGGGGAAGCATCGACAGTAAAAGTATCTCCTCTTACCATCAAAAATAATCCCCATCACAAATTAAATTTCTTTCCTGAGAGAGAGAGAGAGAGAGAGAGAGAGAGAGAGAGAGAGAGAGAGAGAGAGAGAGACCATCAACACGAACACTGTATTAATTAAAGTCTAGCAACAAAAGTGGTAATTAAACCTCTTATGAACGCTTCATGTTAAGTCTATTGTGTCAGGCACTGGCCGCAATTACTCGATCTTTTTTTATTTTTATTTATTTTTTATTTATTTTTTTTTTTTTGTCTTTCGACTGAAAAAAAAGTTGTTTTTTTGGCTGTCAAAAAAGAATTGGACTTGACTGTGCGAAAGTGGAGTTGGAGGATGGTGGTAGTATCTTTATTTGTGTTTGTTTGTTTAGTTTTGTTCAATAATAATAATAATAATAATAATAATAATAATAATAATAATAATAATAATAATAACAGTACATAAAAAAACAATAATAACTGTAATTTTGATAATAATAGATAATACAAACTGTAGATTTTTGCAGTAATAATAATAATAATAATAATAATAATAATAATAATAATAATAATAATAATAATAATAATAAAGAGGAGAAGAAGAAGAAGAAGAAGAAGAAGAAGAATACACAATTCGTTATGAAACAATAAACCATCATATATCTCTTAATGAAATCGCTTTTGCTTCCGGAATAATAAACTTATAAAAATAAAAAAATAAAACGCTTAAAAGACAGGAATGAATCCTGCTCCGAGCAGTTAGGAGGAAAACAGACTTTTAAAGAATCCTCCACTCCTGAAGGAATTCGTCACATAAAAGGTCCTTTGGAGACGCTCCTTTCGTCCCTAATCAAGATAATTCTGCGTTTCAAAAAAAATCCTTTTTCACTTTTAGTTTTCTGTAAAAGAAAACTCTTGAGATGGCTTTGTGTGTCCGTCCGTGCTTTTTCTGTCCGCCCACAGATCATAAAAACTACGGAGGCTAGAGGGCTGCAAATTGGTACGTTCATCGTCCACCCTTCAGTCATCAAACATACCAAATTGCAGCCCTCTAATCTTAGTAGTTTTTATTTTATTTAAGGTTAAAGTTAGCCATGATCGTACGTCTGGCTATATGTGCCAACAGCACAGGCCACCACCAGGCTGTGGCTGAAAGTTCCATGGGCCGCGGCTGAGAGTTTCATTGGCCGTGGCTGAAAGTTTCATACAGCATTATATGCTGTACAGAAAACTCAATTGCGCTGAAGAAACTTCGGTGCATTTTTTACTTGTTTTTAGTGATATATTTTAAAGTCTTCTATCTAACTTTAAATATAATTTTTCTTTTAAAACTGTTTAACTATAAAAACTGTTGTCTGTACAAGCATAATTAAGTATGCATTGTCTCTCGTTTATATTTTTCTTATAAAACTCTGTTCTTTCCAAGTTGAATTAAAAATAATGGCTTTTAAATTTTTTTTTTATGAAAACTGTGGTCTGTTCAAGCTTAAATATGATTTCTCTTTCATTTATTTATTTATTCTCTTGAAAACTGATCTCTCCAATTATAATTCAATGCAATTCCTCTCTCATTTATGATTTTTATAAAAACTGCGGTCTTTCCAAGCATAATAAAGTACAATATTTTTTATTATATTTTTTAAAACTGTTGCTTATCCAATACAAGATATTAATAGACATGAGGTGCACAATTACATTTTGTCCAAATATAATTGAAGAATTCGAAACAAAATGAAATAGAGAAATAGAGAAAATTTTTCTCAAAGGATTTAATTTGACTGTTATAGGAAACCCCGTTGAAATAAGCTCATTAAGCAAGGTTAGGTTAGTTTAATAAGATGAAATAAGAATGAGACTCACGGAAGGGAATTGGATTATGAATAAAGATATATTTAGGTTGAATTTTCAGCAGAAGCTGAAAGCCACTGATGGGAAGGAAGAAAGCAAGTAAGTGGTGGAAAAGGGATTTGAAAGCCAATCCCGACAGGAAATCCCCAAATCCCCAAATCCAGAAATCCCAGTGACATCTACCATTAAATATTTAGTTGAATTTTTAGCAGATGTTGAAAGCCACTGATGGGAAGGAAGAAAACAGGTAAATTATGGAAAAGGGATTTGAAAGCCAATCCCGACGGGAAATCTCCAAATCCAGAAATCCAGAAATCCCAGTGACATCTGCCATTAAATATTTAGAGTTGAATTTTTAGCAGAATCTGAAAGCCACTGCTGGAATGGAAGAAACAAGTATATAAGTGATGGAAAAGGGATTTGAAAGATAATCCCGACAGGAAATCCCCAAATCACAAATCCAGAAATCCAGAAATCCCAGTGACATCTACCATTAACTATTTAAGAGTTGAATGTTTAGCAGAAGCTGAAAGCCACCGATGGAAAGGAAGAAACAAGCAAATGATGGAAAAGGGATTTAAAATCCCGACAGGAAATCCCTAAATCCCCAAATCCAGAAATCCAGAAATCCCGGTGACATCTGCCATTAACTATTTAAGAGTTGAATTTTTAGCAGAAGCTGAAAGCCACTGATGGAATGGAAGAAAACAAACAAGTGATGGGAAAGGGATTTGAAAGGTAATCCCGACGGGAAATCCAGAAATCCAGAAATCCCAGTGTCATCTGCCTTTTCCTGATAAAACATCAACATTGCGCGAGTTGATAACATCCTTCCTTTCTTGACTAATGCACTGTGCAAGACCCCAACTAAACAATCCCGTATAACAAAGGTTCTTCTTCTTCGTCCTCAGTCGATGACAGCAACTTTAAGATTCGTCCTTTTAATCCCTCTTTGCATTTTCTGTTTGCAATATTTCCATCTCGAGAGATTTAATAAGTATATGAAAATACTAAGTATATAAATTGCTTTAGTAAGATATAGAATACTTTTATAAGTGCTAGACATAAATAAGATTTATAATATCAAGGAGACGAGTACGATTCTCGAATTAAGGTTTGGTACAGAATTATGTAAGTATGTAAAATACCTAAATAAGTACGGGAAATGCTTAAATAAGTATATAAAATCCTTTGGTAAGTTTTGGACATAAATAAGATTTATAATATCAAGGGGACGAGTACGATTCTCGAATCAAGATTTGAAACAGGATTATATACTGACCAGCAAGCCTTCTTCACGTCGATATATTTCAGGATTAATCGTGAAAGAAAAGCGATAATTTAGAGGGAAAGCAGAAGAAAACACTGATAAAAATGGAAGGAAGGGTACGGAGAAGGAAAGGGGAGAGGTGAGCGTTAAAAAAGGGAAGTCGTGCGGAGAATTTTCTGCTTTCGAAGTGAAAAGGAAATATTAGGAAAGTAAATCGCTTCGGAAGATGAAGGAATTGGAAACAATGGGAAACCGAATATAAGAGGCAAAAGTGAAGGGAAAGAGAGAGAGAGAGAGAGAGAGAGAGAGAGAGAGAGAGAGAGAGAGAGAGAGAGAGTCTTGACGGTGGGTTTTTTTCATCACAGGTAAATTTTTAAACTAACTGAAAGAACGAAACTTTCAAGAGACAGACAGACAGACAGAAGAGATAAATAATAAAATAGATAGATAGATACAGAGAGAGACAGACAGACAGATGGATACATAGAGAGGGAGAGAGAGAGAGAGAGAGAGAGAGAGATGAATACATAGTGAGAGACAGACAGATACATTGTATATATATATATATAGAGAGAGAGAGAGAGAGACATTATATATATATATATATATATATATATATATATATATATATATATATATATATATATATATATATATATATATATATATATATATATCTTTATTTATATATATATATATAGAGAGAGAGAGAAAGAAAGAGAGAGCGCGCGCAACACAATTCGATTCCGCAACTGTTGCTAGAAGCTGAATGAATAATATCAGACAACCTCCACAAGTCGCAAGGAGAATACTGGCGCAGTGCACCATTTCCTCCTTTCAGCTTCCGAGCATCATATGTTTCTCTCTTCTTCTTCTTCTTCTTCTTCTTCTTCTTCTTCTTCTTCTTCTTCTTCTTCTTCTTCTTCAGATGCCTATCTTTCTTTTTTAATTTTTTTTTACTTTGAGATTTCTTTTCGTGAGTTTTAAGTGTTTTTTTATTCGTTTTAGTCGTTTTATTTATGATGAGATGAGCTCGTCATCAAATCTCTCTCTCTCTCTCTCTCTCTCTCTCTCTCTCTCTCTCTCTCTCTCTCTCTCTCTCTCTCTCTCTCTCTGTCACGTTGATCGAAGACGCATATTACAAAATATTTCAAGTAACATTTATGGAACAGTCTGCAATTAATCATAGATTCCTTGTTGATACATATTAGCATAATGCTAAACGCTTAGTTTCCTAAACAAACAGTGTCGAATCATTGTTTATTTTTATACATTTTCACGCAAGTTTGAACGATAATGCTCAGTGATCATCAGACTTGAAACATAAGATTAGAATGAATATGACTATTTACAACGATTGTACAATGTTTACTGAAAATAAAGCGATGGAGCTTCTTCTTGGTGAAATCCTATTGGACGTGAAGCACATGAAGACCTCCCGAGCTAAATAAACCGTATCAAATCAACAACACCTTTACGCGAGAGCCATACTTACGTGACCCAGTCAGCCCTTTTACCCTTGACCTAATTTGACCTTCAAGAATTACCCGTAAGGGATTTCTCCTCCTTCAGGTCCCGATAATAAAGATTTTAGGGCCTCTACTTCTCCTGCAGCTCTCGCTAACTTTCCCCCAAATTCTACGGTCATGTCACAAAGGTCTGTACGATGCCTGGAATTTTTTCTATTCCTAATTTTTTCAAGGTTGCGGGAATATTATTATCTTCGTTGGCAGACTCAGATCAAGACGATGTTGGTTTGGTGAATGGCGTTGGATATATTTCTTTACTTTTTTGTCCTTTTTAGTCATTTTTCTAGGTGTAGGTGACTGGTTCCTAGATGTATTATCTAGATTATCAGACGAGAAAGGGGGCCGCTCAGTAGTTACTTCAGATTTGTCTATTATTTGTCTTAAAACTAAAAATCTTTTTTTTAAGTCTTCTGTAAATAATTCTACTATATTTTCCGAGTCATTCATTCTTTTACCAACAATATGTTTCGTAACTTTTTGTCTGAAATCCGTAAAGATCTTATCATCTCATTTCCAAGCAGCTGGAATAAGATTAGTAAATAATTCTACTGCATTTTTATAGCCATTCATTCTTATACGAGCAAGATATCTTTTGTTTGCAGACCGTAAAAATCTCATTTCCAAGAAGCTGGAATGAGCGTAAGAGCGTGTGGGTTCTTTTCGTACTCTGTCATTAACCTACTATTTTTTATCCCCAAATCGTCGACAAATAGATTTTATGAAAAATAACTAGAATAAATATTATTTCGCTGACTCTTTGAATGAATGAAACTCCTTTTTAGGTAATCACTAAATAAAATATTTTTTTAGAATCTTATGAATCTGTAGCTACGATATTTTGATGTATGTGCATCGTTTAATGTATTTAGAAATCATCTTTATAAGTTGCAGGACAACAGTTCTCTTATTCAGCTAAATAAAAAAAAGAAAGTCATTGTAGATTACACTTCCAAGTAAACGTTATTATGAGCGCCTTCATTAAGCCTCATCTTTAACAAGTCATTATCATGTCATTATACGAGAAAAGTTGTAGTGGAGTTGCTGTTGAACTTCCACGGTGGCTTAATGAATTTGTGGTCGTTGTCTCTCTCTCTCTCTCTCTCTCTCTCTCTCTCTCTCCTCTCTCTCTCTCTCTCTCTCTCTGGTGAATCATAAAGATACTTTAGGAGACCACAAGTCTCTCTCTCTCTCTCTCTCTCTCTCTCTCTCTCTCTCTCTCTCTCTCTCTCTCTCTCTCTCTCTCTGATGAATCATGAAGCTACTTCAGTAGACCACAAGTCTCTCTCTCTCTCTCTCTCTCTCTCTCTCTCTCTCTCTCTCTCTCTCTCTCTCTCTCTCTCTCTCTCTCTCTGGTGAACCATGAAGGTACTTTTGTATACCAAAAGTTTCTCTCTC